>NC_068358.1:14048324-14120824 GCF_020536995.1 Dreissena polymorpha | reverse complement strand
TGGTGACCTTGACCCCAGTGACCTCAAACGTCATCAAAAGGTAGAGGTTGATGCAAAGTATCTACATGCCAAATATGAAAGAGATCGGTAAAGTATTGAAGGTGCTATGAGAAACTGTAACAAAAGTGTGACCGTACGGAAGTACGGAAGTACGGAAGTGCGAAAGGACAAACTGGCAACTATATGTTTCCCATATATATATATATATATATATATATAGATATATATAAATATATATATATATATATATATATATATAGTATATATATATATATATATATATATATATAAATATATATATATATATAGATATATATATCTATATATATATATATATATATATATATATATATATATATATATATATATATATATATATATATATATATATATATATATATATATGGGGAGCATAATAATCAACAAATCATATTCAAAACACGCACACACGCTCGCACCCGCGCACACACGCACGCGCGCACCCGCACGCACGCACACACTTAAACACTCACACACATATACGCACGCCTGTACATTTTGAGTATACCATGTGTTATGTCGCATACACGATCTCCGTACCACATGATTAAGCAACTTATGAATATTTCTATTTGGTTCTTATACAAACGCATTTGGAATTCAACAAGTGTTAATTAATGTTTTGTCCGCTTTCCAACAGGATGTCCTGGGTTCGATCCTGCCTTAGAGAGAAATCTAATGATCATTCCAAGGACACCAAGTACACGTTCTTCCTAAGATATAGACTCGAGAGTGCCTATATACACCAAGGTTGCGGCGTAATTAAAATAAAATAAATATGTTCAATCACTAGCAGTTATTTTTTGAAACTTAAAATCTAGAGGTGTGACGCGCCTTTAAACAGGTGTAAGCCCCAAGGACATGCATTCATCGTTCAAAGGCATCTATTACAGTTCAAGGAATTTTTATGAGAAGGTTATTGTTTGTATTGTTCTGTTTTGCATATGCAATGTATTGCTTTTTATCGTATGACAGTAGTCACAGTACTAATCCTGAAATCAAACGTGAATTCGTTACAGCTGGTGGAAATATTTCCATCCTAAAGATTTTGGAAGTGAAAGTGCGGTTATACAAGCATAAATTATTGATTGAATATAGATTCAAATCATAAATGTACGTTTGATATGAACCCAACGGACAAATATGTGATGAAACTTAACATAACTAGTATTAACGCTGATAACATGTTTGCAAAAAGTGCTGATCGTATCGTAATAACGAAGAGCCGTTCGATATTCCGGCCACATTATGTTTTTTTACCGAACAGTTTAGTGATTTAAACGTTTTTACAATTGAACCAACACACAATAATCAGTTAATGCAGATCTTTTCACTCGTTGGACAGTGAATTTACAGGAATTATTGTTGACCATGAAACGTATTTCTTTTAAAAGTAATATTAACATTATTATTATTGAAGCATACGATGGACTTTTGTTAAACGTTATCCGATTCAACTTGAAAGCTGCTAATGCTCATACTTTTAGGTTTTTAAACGTTTATGTTTCTTCCGCGTTGAAGTTAATAATATTACAAAAACATATACATTTAACATCTGTAATTACTAATTTTAATTTCTAGAAGCATGGTTCATCATAATCAAGCACTGTTGTTTAAAACAAGTATTTTATTTTCCACTAAAAGTTATATTTCTATAAAATAAAAAAAGGTCATGTAACACTTAAACACTATACAATTAAGACGTTTATGCAAGTCAAGTGAAAGATCGGAAAATTTAAATCACAATAGCATAGAGTCGCCAGCAGAACAACGCAATAAATATAAACAAAATCACAACATTTTAAATGTTTCTTCATGCAGATATTTTATTGCAGCAGCATCCACTGGTAATGATTCAGCATACATGTTAAGGGACTTTATATTTTCTGTTGCTTTATAAATGAACATGCTGACACATTAAGTTGGCTTACATCAGTCCTACCTTGATGTTTTTGGTTAGTAACCGGCCCTAACAATCCCTTTTCACTCATATCATACGACATCATTCGCCAATACATTTCACGTATATTGTTTTTTTCCTAAGTGTAGTCTTTATGTTTTCTGTCGCTCAAAAGTTTGATTTTAAAAAAGGTATTTATATTTTTTATTCATGTTCTGCACTGTGAAAAATGCTGCATGACATTATGCTTCAGTAGAGAAAGTCAGTACACGTTAGACTAGATAGGTCACAATTACATGTTGTTGCTGGTAAGGCCGTTAGGCCGGGTTGTTAGGCTTCTGCAAATATCTTGTTTTTCAGAATATTTTACGGACATTGGAGAACGCTGTGTTAGAATTTAATGAACACAATTTAAATTGCAATGAAAACCGCAATGGACTTGTGTACGTTTATTGTGTTCCACCGACTATGTCACACAATATTTAATTTTAAGACAGCTTTTTCCAGTGCAGCATTTTAATTTTCTGATATTAATGCAGTAAACCTTATTTCTTCGTTCGTATAGTACCAATGCATTGTATGCTTTCACATTTTTCTGGCCCGATTATAGATTGCATTAATCAGCGTCAACTTTTTGCATATGCTTTTGTTGATCCTTGTCTAATTTATATCTACATTTTTACACACAGGGCTCCTAGAAATTGTTTAACGTCATCAATAACTGACAATACATAATTGTCTTGTCTAAATTGCAATAACGACCAATAAGACATTCATGACCATGGAACCTAATAGCCTGTCGTCTGGGTCGACATTGTGTACCGTTTGTTAAAACGTACCTTCATCGGAATACATTTACATAGGCTCATTTTCCTTTGAACCTTTTAATCGTGATTCAAAACAATGTATGCAGAGTAACAAAATTGCTTTGCTTGGTCGAACATAAATCTGAACATTTCGCGAATTTTTTTTGCGTTGATAACTACAACCCTGGTACTTTTCAAAATCCGCTTAAACGCCGAGTTGAAAACCTCTACGAATGGAAGGATTTACGCAAACGAATATGAGAACCAAAAATGTATCGAATTGTTTTGGAACTGATGTCGCGATGTCGCATGATTAGTTTTAGATAGCATAAACAATAATAAAACATTCCTCTGACGAAGTTTTTTAAAATGTATTTTCTAGGGTATTGTCAGCGAATTTTTCGGCGTAAGCTGCATAAGCCAGCTTTTCACCTTAGCCTGACCTTTGTAAGTGTCCAGTAAAATTCCAATAAAATTTCCCGCGGCTAGGTACGAATGAATACACTTCATTTATTCCATTGGCTGATTTGAGTATACCACCAGAACATTGGAAACATATCCGCGTCTTTGTAACACTGTTTTACTGTATGAAACAATTTTATCTCGAATGAAAAGGCTTAATAGATAGAACAGTTTTACACTCAATTCTCGACATCAATACAGTTTGTGCGTACACCTTTTATTTTCAGAGTATTACCAGCGCAAGAGCGTTTATACTTAAAATGCTATGTTCTCATATTTAGTACTTCCTTCCTTATTCCTGTCAACATGTAAAAGTATAAAGAGCAACGGAAGCGAGGCCTCACTTTAAAGCATTGCATTTCAACCCGCGAGGTATATCGGGTCAATTCGCGGACATTCAGAGTTTATATACAGGTCATCACCGGAGTTGGCGGCCAGTAAAATAATCGTTATATAATAAAGACGCTATCCGTGAACTAGGTGACCTGGAATTTTCTTTAGACCAGAAATATGTTAAATGAAGATATTCAGCAATATAATTATGGTATGTAAATAATAGATTCTTAATGTGTTTTCAACAATACAATGATAAATATTATTGTTGATAAATTTAACAATAATTATTCGTCCATATTGCTTAATGTACTAAAGTGATATTATGAGCATGTAACAGTTTATAGGTGTCTATCGCAACCGTTGATTATTTTTGATGTTTCTACTTCATATACACTTATATTAATTAATGCAGCATCATCATACTAAAACAATATACCAGAAAGAGAAAAATAATGCATTTGAATATCAACCGTACTTTCGTTTGACAACTGATCATGCGTTTACGAGTTGAACCTAAATTTAGTTTTAGTGCAGATTTGTTCATACGACACAAAGACACGAAATTGTTTTACGGATCATTTCAGCTTACAGGACTGGGTGGGTCACGTAAGAATATCGAATATAAAATATATTTTTATAAACAACTGGTAGCAAGGTGAGTTGCAGATAATTAATCAGTAACCACATTTTAACTAACTATTTTGACCTGTTAATTCTTTTCAGCTCAATTCAACAGTGCAAAATGCCCATAATATCACTGTAAGCATTAGCACGATGATAATTGATACTGTTAATAATCGAATCAAATAGCAATGCCCGACAAACCACTAAAACAGGTTTGTTCGAAGAACGCGCCTATAAATACGGATACTTCTCGTGTGGCCGGTTGACTCATATGTTTAAATTTCACGTCCATTCTTCTTTTGGTTTTCTGTTTTGTATCTATAGGTTTATGACCAGCAATATGTTATAATGTAAAATAAGCCGCGAAAACTCCCCGTAACATCCCGTACTGCGTGTGATGCAGCTAAGAACTGCACAGAAAAAGACATTCGCTATCCTTGATCTCATTCATTAAACTATTTACGCCGTATATCTTTTTTAAAGATATTTCTTGTTTTACTAACATGTTATGAAACTATGGGCACTTAAACGTATGACCTAGTTTAATCCCAGTGCAAAGGTGTTCCCAAAAATGTCCAATCAGATTGACGTATTTTAATGTCTATAAAAACATCAAATAATCTATTTACAAAAAAATATATATACATGTAGTTCCTCGCGGTAGCCATACACAGATACACTGATTCCCACGAGTCTGCATGTCGAAATGTGGAAAAAGTTTAGTTCACAATAAGTTTATTTGTTGGATGCGGCATTTTCCCTCATATGCATCATGATCTGATGCTACATTAACAAATATCACAGCTTTTTACCTTGTTGTTTCAGAACAGGATATGATTATGAAACTCGCTTTGTTGTCTTAGGGCACCAAGTGACCCTAGGATCGGAACATGTCAATCCCATAATCATGATTAAAACAAAGTTGTTTGACGACCGCAAAAACGATATATATTACACACCATATATCTCATGATCTTCTGTTTTAAGAGATTTCAATTGTTGAAAACAGAATGATAAACCATATTGTGTTTGGTAATAACATAGAGGTTAACATATTTTATTTACGGTCATCTAAGTTATTTTATTAAAGGGGCCTTTTCACAGATTTTGGCATTTTTTAACTTATTCATTAAATGCTTTATATCGATAAATGTAAACATTGGATCGTAAAAGCTCCAGTAAAAAATCAAGAATAAAATTTAAAAAAGGAAAAGAACATTGCCCGGACCAGGTTTCGAACCAGTGACCCCTGGAGTCCTGCCAGAGTCCTGAAGTAAAAACGCTTTAGCCTACTGAGCTATTCCGCCGAGTACATATACTTGAAGTATTTTATACCTTATATAAGCAATCTTCGTAGTTTCACAAAATTTAACGACAAAAACAAAACTCTCCAAATTATTAAATCGTTTCGCGTTGCAACGCTTTATAATTTTTAGGTTTTAAAATCGTCAAAAGATGCATATAATGGCTATATTAGACCATGGTAAATGTTCAGTATTACTGTTTCCTCACAAATATCATAACTAAAACGAAAATTTGCGAATCTGAAACAACTTTTTTAAATTTTGTCAATTTACCAAAGCGTGAAAAGATCCCTTTAAAGCTTGTTTTCATGAAATTCCATTTAAGGTCAATTTATTGCATTCCATCAAAGATGAATTCAATTCCATTTGTTATGCCCCCATTCGAAGAAGAGGAGGTATATTGTTTTGCTGGATGTCGGTCGGTCTGTCGGTCAGTCCGTCGGTGTATCTGTCGGTAGACCAGTTCGTTTCCTGTTTTTGGCCTTGGACAGTAGGTGACCCGTATTGAAATTGGGGTCACTAGGTCAAAGGTCAAGGTCACTGTCACAATAAGTGTGAACATCGTTTCCGATCAATAACTCATCAACGAATTGACCGATTGGCTTGATACTTCAAATGTGCATTGACCTTGGACAGTAATGACCCCTATTGAAATTGGGGTCACTAGGTCAAAGGTCATGGTCACTGTCACAATTAGTGGGAAAATCATTTCGGATTAATAACACATCAACGAATTGAGCGATTGGCTTGATACTTCAAATGTGCATTGACCTTGGAGAGTAGATGACCCCTATTGAAATTGGGGTCACTAGGTCAAAGGTCATGGTCACTGTCACAATTAGTGGGAAAATCATTTCGGAATAATAACACATCATTGAATTGAGCTATTGGCTTGATACTTCACATGTGCATTGGCCTTGGACAGTAGATGACCCCCATTGAAATCGGGGTCACTAGTTCTAAGCCCTTTTGGGGGGCATATGTATGTTTGGCCTCCAAGAACATGATGTCAATATTTGGCTCCCAAAGACATTGTTTTTTTATAGGCTACCCACGACATTGTCTATTATTTGGTTTACATTATATTGTCTTTTCTTGGATTCAGATTGTTTATTTTTGACTATCAATAAAATTGTCGCTAAATTGACTTCCCATACGAATATATATTATTGGCTTCCCATTACATTTACTATTATTGGCATCCCATTACATTGTCTTTTATTGGCTTACAATAAAATTGTAGTATTATTGGCATCATGTCCTGTTATAAGATTTATCTTATACCATCTCCCTAGTATGCCTTTACACAGTATTGTTTTCAAAACAAGTTATCAGTCATGTTTCAATGAGCCTATTGGCATGAATGGTTAATTAAAGACTTAACTGCAGGCAAAAGTAACATATTTTTTATTTATTAACACAGTCTCCAAAGTATTTCATCTGAATTATCAACATTCTTCTAAAGAAACAAATACATTCTGCAATATAAAATATCAACATACATTCTTCCATAAAATATGTTGGCTATAATATACAATCTCTCAGAAAATTTTAAGTAAAAAGTACTTAATATTAATATTTTTGCAATCTTTTATTTAATCATCAAGAAAGGTTGTATCCTAATGATGTTTTGGCAAGCTAACACAAAGCAAATAAGCAATCTTATAAGTTAACATAATGGATGCTCCCTAATAAATTTTGTCAAGCAGACTAAATATCATAAGGAATTGTATCAAAATTTTAATCAACTAATGCTTACAAATCTGTACAAGAGATGTTCCAAGACAGCACGATAGAATATCCTTGTGTTTTGTATGTGTTAAATGATCTTAAAGTGACCTAAAATAACGATGCTAAGACACGTTACATTTAAAACTTCAATGGACTAAATGTCATCGTTTCAGAAAATGTGAATTTAAACATGCATTTCCTAAGTACAATATAAGGGTCATATGAGGGTCATTTCCTGCTAGATTGCAGGTAATTTAAGGGCCTTGATATCCAAATTACCTTACATGATGACTTTACGGGCATCAGTGTATACCAGCAATAGTTACAGAGATATCGCCATGTCAACAATTTAAACAAAACACGATGAACAAGGGACAAAATTGTCACAAAACCAGGTTTTCATTGTGAAAAAAAAATCTGATAAAGGGAGAAAACTCAAACTGAACTTTTGAAATGAACAAACAAAATTAACCCCCTTTGTAAGTTTGTTTTTAAAAATAATCTATTTTTAGTCGTGGCGACCATGACATTGGAGATATTGACGAGATTCTTTCATGCGACACACCGTCCCATGATGGTGAACAAATGTGCCAAATGATTTTAAAATCTCACAATGAATGACATAGTTATGGCCAGGACAAGCTCATTTATGGCCATTTTTGACCTTTGAACTCAAAGTGTGACCTTGACCTTGGAGATATCGACGTAATTATTTTGCGCGACACACCGTCCAATGATGGTGAACAAATGTGCCAAATGATTTTAAAATCTGACAATGAACGACATAGTTATGGCCCGGACAAGCTTGTTCCGCCTGCCCGCCAGCCAGCCAGCCTGCCCGCATTCGCCAATCTAATAACCAGTTTTTTCCTTCGGAAAACCTGGTTAAAAAAATATAAGAATAGATCGATCTTATTGATAGCCAACCTATCTTAAACAAATAAAAATACTGCAAACATACTGACGTGTTGTTATTCCTTTCAATTAAATTACCAATGATATAATTAGTATCTCTTTATGAAAAGCCAGAGAAAACAAGGGCTGTTTGTAAAACATGCATGCCTCCCATATGGGCTGTCAGTTGTAGTGGCAGCCATTGTGTGAATAAGTTTTGTATCACTGTCACCTTGACCTTTGACCTAGTGACCTAAAAATCAACAGGGGTCATCTGCCAGTCATGATCAATGTACCTATAAAGTTTCATTATCCTAGGCCTAATTATTCTTGAGTTATCATCCGGAAACCATTTTACTGTTTCGAGTCACTGTGAACTTGACCTTTGACCTAGTGACCTGAAAATTAATAGGGGTCATCTGCCAGTCATGATCAATATAACTATGAAGGGTCATGATCCTAGGCGTAAGCATTCTTGAGTTATCATCTGGAAACCATTTTACTGTTTCGAGTCACTGTGACCTTGACATTTGACCTAGTGACCTGAAAATCAATAAGGGTCATCTGCCAGTCATGATCAATGTACCTATGAAGTTTCATGATCTTAGGCGTAAGCATTCTTGAGTTATCATCCGGAAACCATTTTACTGTTTTGAGTCACTGTGACCTTGACCTTTGACCTGGTGACCTGAAAATCAATAGGGGTAATTTGCCAGTCATGATCAATTTACCTATGAAGTTTCATGATCCTAGGCGTAAGCATTCTTGAGTTATCATCCGGAAACCATTTTACTATTTCGAGTCACTGTGACCTTGACTTTTGACCTAGTGACCTGAAAATCAATAGAAGTCTTCTGCCGGTCATGATCAATGTATCTATGAAGTCTCATGATCCTAAGGCGTAAGCATTCTTGAGTTATCATCCGGAAACCATTTTACTATTTCAAGTCACCGTGACCTTGACCTTTGACCTAGTGACCTGAAAATCAATAGGGGTCATCTGCCGGTCATGATCAATGTACCTATAAAGTTTCATGATCCTAGGCCTAAGCGTTCTTGAGTTTTCATCCGGAAACCATCTGGTGGACGGACCGACCGACGGACGGACCAACCGACATGTTCAAAACATGTTCAAAACAATATACCCCCTCTTCTTCGAAGGGGAGCATAATAAATAAAACAATTTCATAAATCTTTAAATTTCATAACAATGTGAACACTCAATGATTTATAGTGTTCTTGTAATATGACTTACAAATCATATAAAAGGTTTCTTTAATCTCAGCATGGAGTTGCAAAAACAATTTATGACTGAAGGTGGTAAAAAATGACACACTACGTGATATTTTAAAAATGTTCCATAACTCTGAAAAAACTACAACCGAGTAATGTACAATCTTCCTCTTGGTATCCATGTGACCTTTCAAGTCTCATTCAAAAACAGGAAGTTTAATAGTAAGAAAAACTTCTCAAAAACAAATAAATGTATACTTATAAGTCCCAGAATTGTGCTGGTAGTATGCACACCGCTTTGCAAGTAAGCTCATTTCATAATTTTTTTATTGACGTCAACTCAGTAGTTTGCTCAGAAGTAGCCATGATATTGCAAAAGACATGAATTGTGCATCACTAAAGCAGTGCTGAGAATTTAAAGGGTTAAAAAAAAATAAAGTTTCATACAAAATATCTTTTATTTGTTACAAGCAGCTGCTGAGGGTATTGGCACATTCTCTTCGTTATGAAATTTGGTTTGATTTCATCCCACTCATTGCTAAAGAATCATCTGAAAAAGATAATTTGATGGGCTGCCAAAAAGTCACCTATCTACTTGAATTATGTCAGTGAGTGTAAAAAAACGAGAAAAATCGTTAAAAAGCCTGTTTGAAAGACATACAAAGAAACAATTTTAAACTAAAGTCTTAGGTTTCTTAAAGAAAATTCAATTTTAATACACAGAACAATATATACAATCTATAACTCGTATGTTTATTCTGTTTGAGAAAAATATTTGCAAATTTCACAACATTTAAGAATTAATTCTTAAATGATAAGTGTAGGTTTATAGTGTATAAACACTTCTCCTGTGCATGTTCATATCAATGTATATATAGCTAGGACAGGATAACCTACATTGTTCATATTTCACACATACAAAAGTGCTAGCCTGATATATGGCAGAAACACTGATTATTTAACACATGCAGAAACATTGAGCTCTAAATGTTAAAAACTCAAGACTTTACAGACAATATCCAAAAACAGACACACACAAATAGTTCATGAATGTGATTGTTTGTCTTGCAAGTGTTATAGAAATTAACTACAAAACACGATAATAATTAAAGTATACATAAAAGAAAACTTACCTAATAGCACATACATAATTGCATCACAGATTCTTTACAATTATCAAACAAGAAATGTGTCCACACGACACGGATGCCCCCAACTGTAACTTTGTCACTACATAAAAGCATAAGTGTGTAAATATTTTTGAGATATACATCGCCTTTATTTTAGTAAACTATTAGTTTGCTGCATAACAGGTTTTCAATATTTAGATTTTGTTGTTTGTTATCTATGTCATCTGCTCCAGTTTGTAGATGTTTCGAACTTGGCCTAGAGATTGTCTAGATAAAACTTGAGACCATGTCTGGTGAAGATCGGATGAAAAGTACTTGCATTAGAGAGCGGACACCATGCTGAATGTTTAAAATGCACTAAGTGACCCCGTGACCCAGTTTTGGGCCAGATATGGCCCATGTTCACACTTGTAACTAAATTTGGTGAAGATCAAATAAAAACTACTTG
Organism: Dreissena polymorpha; assembly: GCF_020536995.1. NCBI lineage: Eukaryota > Metazoa > Mollusca > Bivalvia > Myida > Dreissenidae > Dreissena > Dreissena polymorpha. Next base: position 14,109,917 of record NC_068358.1, on the reverse strand, counting down.
AAATAGAGAGCGGACACCATGTTTAAAACGCACTAAGCGACTTCTTGACCTAGTTTTTGGCCCGGAATGGCCCATGTTCGAACTTGGCCAAGAGATCATCTGGATAAAACTTGTAACCAAGTTTGGTGAAGATCGGATGAAAAATACTTGAAATAGAGAGCGAACACCATGCTGAATGTTTAAAATGCACTAAGTGACCCCCCTGACCTAGTTTTTGACCCCGTGACCTAGTTTTTGGCCCGGCATGGCCCATGTTCAAACTTGGCCTAGACATTATCTAGATAAAACTTATGACCAAGTTTGGTGAAGATCGGATGAAAACTACTTGAATTAGAGAGCGGACACCATGCTGAATGTTTAAAACGCACTAAGTGACCCCATGACCTAGTTTTTGACCCGGCATGGCCCATGTTCAAACTTAACTTTTAGATCATCTAGATAAAACTTGTGACCAAGTTTGGTGAAGATGGGATGAGAACTACTTGAATTAGAGAGGGGACACGAAAAGTGTGACGGATGGACAGACGGACAGACAGACAAACCGACAGACAGTGCGAAAACTATATGCCGCCCGCTGTGGGCATAAAAACATTACAAAACAAACAATAGTAATCATCAAAATCATACAAATTTAAATAATGAACAAAAGGGCAATAATGGCCCAATGTTGCAAAACTAAATTTAAGACGCAAAAAAAGTTCAAAAAAGTTCATAGTCGCAACATAAATATTTAAAGTTAACTGTAAAGATATATTATTACGAAGGACAACTAACACCAATAGCTAAATAAGAAAAATTGTCTGCTCTCTAGCATTTCTGTTTTTTAACAGAGCAGAATGATTTGTAGGAATATAGAGGTTCAGCCAATAAGCATCACTGTGAACTAGAAAATCACACAACGATTGGCAATTTAGTTGCATGATTATAGTTTAATAATTTTAAAACTCCCGAATAGCCACGGATTTAAACAATTGAACTTTTTGGAGGATATCCAAACTTTTCCCAAAAAACTGTTCTGTGAATATATTCAACTTTGTTCAAATTAAACCACAGACCTATATTTTGCCTGCACATGACCCAGTTCTGAATTTGGTTTTATTAGGACAAATGTTCTGAACTGTTTTTCATATCAGTTTATGAATAATTAATATGGCCTCTAGATTTCTCAAAGAAAATGATGATGTCACATGAGTGATGGAGTGATGGAGAACATAATTAACATGTTATCATGAAATATGTTTCTTACAAAATTATACTTCTATCATTAACACACATGTGATGTGCCAATAAATTTCTTTCCATATGATAGTAAAATGTACATTTTTGGACCTTTATCTTACATTATGGCCCCACATGCACATTTGAGGAATATCATTCTATAATACGTAAAACATGAACCTGAAGGTACACACCCGCTGCCTTTTTTATGTTATGTTGGGGTGGGGTACTGTAAATGAAAAGTCATGTGATGGTAATTTTTAAAACTGTAATGTTGATGCTACTCAGATGACCCCACTTGTGAGCATTAAAGAAATCTGAATAATTGTGTCATGTGTCATATTATTATTACTTTTATTATATTTACATTATATTACACAGCATTATGTTAACAAATGATTGGGTAGTAACAGCTAAAAATAATCCATAAATAGTCAAGCTTAAAGGAATTAGTCTAATATGATTTGTAATTCTATTCACTACACACACATAATACTATACACGCACACTATTATAATTATTTAGTAAAATAATAATGTAAAGTCCACTATAGAAAGTCAAAGTATGCTCGATACTTCATGTGGGTGGACAACTCTTGGGCCTCCACTGTCAGCTCCGTCTCTCCAAACATCATCTTCACCTCAACACGAATCTTGTCTTCGCTATCTGGAAGGTTGACAACAACTTTGCCGAGGTATTCGCAATCCTGCTCGTCGACGAACATCGGTTCACGTTTTGGTGATGCAAAGATTTTCAACAGCATTTCTTTCTGATTGGACTTCAGCGTGACATGCTTTCCCGATCTAGCTTCGCCTACTCTGACGGTCTCACCTTCTTGGATGTACCGTTTGAAGATATCACGGCAACGATCAACTCCACCTACAGATACCCTGTGGTCTTCCTTGTGGATAGTTGAATCGAATGGGGGTGATATGTTAATACCATAGGTGTATTTTGAAACACGGGACGTAATCGACACTGGTTTATGACCGAAAATAACTGCTCCCCTTAAAACGCAAAGACCAGCCTCATCTGGAATGATCACTTTGCAATCTGGCAATGCCTTCATTACTGCATTCTGCAACATGGCACTCTCGGAAAATCCACCTACCATAAGAAATATTTTTGTATCTTTGACTTGTGGGTCTTGAAGAAGACTTTTGACATGGGCTATTATTTGATCTGTGCATGGCTTAAAAAGGTGCTGAAACACATTTGCATCGATCCTGAGTTTGTCGCTGAGCCATTTAATTTTTCCCTTGTAATTTGATCCATCTATAGCTTCATCAATAGTTTCTCCAGATTCCTTTTCATATGTCTGCACAATTTTTACAGGCACTTTAATTGTTATTTTCCCAGTGGATTCAGGGGTGATTGTGCGTTTTTTGGTTTCAAGTTCCCTCTGCAAGTCATGGTAATCAGCCGTGTTCTCGTCCTTGAATTTGGACCAAACTGGTCCACCTATAATCTTGATAATCATATTGTAAAATTCTTCGTCAACCTTTGTACCACCCCATGCACCACCGCTAGCTTTATGTAGTTCCTTGAGCCCACCGTCCGTCATTCTTTGATGTACAGTTATGTCAGCCGTGCCACCTAAAAGACAACAGCTTTTTTAACAGTTTTCTGTTGTGAAAAAAACACACTATATTATACAAAACATAAGTTGAACAAAGGAAAAAGAGGGCCATGATAGCACTGAATCGCTAACTTGAATTGCATTGTAATACTATTTATGTACAATAAGATAACCAAGTTAGGGCAGTGCAATTTTGACCACATAGTAAAGACTTGAACTAATTTTTTTGAAGACAAAAAATTCTGTTGGTGGGGTTTGTATGATGTTACAAACCAACAATCTAAAATAATGCCATTTTTCTATTTAAGCCTGTATATACCATGTGGTCCCCTACTGCCATTAGATATTACATGCCATATATCAAATCTCATATAAGGGCCTAAATTGCAGTTTGAGAAGAGATCTTTCACTATATTTATCTAGGGAAACAAATTATCCCAGGACGGGACATGTTGACCCCACATGCATAATTTCAGCATTCTTGGTAAAGGACCACCATAAAATGTAACAAGCCAATAATTATCCAATTTAGAGAAGATTTATTAAGCTATTTTGCTACATAAATCTAAATAAAGCATGTGACCATTAGGTGGTGCCATTTTCAATCACAGGGGCATGATTTAAACAACCAATGTCGAGGACCACTTAACAGTTTTTAATCTCTGAGCGTAGTAATTTTCGAGATTTTTCCATTTTAAGAATCTATTTTGAGCTTTGATGACCTACATAAACAGCAAATATTGAGGATTTAAACAATTTATAAAGAGGGTCACCCAAGAATCATTCCGGTGGAGTTTAAAACAAGAGATTTGTTTGTCAGAAACACAATGCCCCTTATTGCGCCGCTTTGAAATAAAATTTCAATATTATCATTTGGCAGGTTTAGAAATTATCTCCCTTTTATAGCTTATTACTTCCCTTGGATTGTATTTTTTGACTTTGAAGGATGACATTGACCTTTAAATTTGTTTCAGATTATATCCTTTAAAAAAATATTACTTCCCTTGTGAAAATGATCTGTACCTGCCAAATGATATAAAATAGAAATTATCTCCCTTAAAAGCTTGTTACTTCCCTTGGATTTTGTTGTTTGACTTTTGACCTTAAAGGATGACCTTGACCTTTCAACACTCAAAATGTGAAGCTTCATGAGATACATATGCATGCCAAATATCAAGTTGCTATCTTCAATATTGCAAAAGTTATGGCCAATTTTAAAGCTTTCGGACGGACGGACAGACTGACTGACACACTGACGGACAGTTCAACTGCTATATGCCACCCTACCGGGGGCATAAAAATCCACAAAGCAGTTAAGAAGATGGTTTTTGAAGCAAAAAAAACTAAATGTACCTCCAAGATCAATCACCATGTATTTGGTGCCAGCTGTGGCCACTTGAAACTTGGCGCCCTCAGAACCATGTATCTTGTCAGTGGGGATCAGCTGACAGTACAGAGAGGCTGCCTCTGGTTCCAGCGCTATCGACAACTGCCCACCATCAATACCTGCCTGCAAATAGTTGTTAATTGGGATTTTTCAAGGGGAAAAGGTTCAATTTCTGAGAGCTAATAAGTGGGCTATCATGGCTTGTATATTTCAAACCTGAGAAACATGACTTTTAAGGTTGTTGTTGTTGTTTTTTTAAGGGGGGGGGATCATGCCTTTTCAAAGGAAAAAATACATGTCCAGACAAAGTTTGAATTTATTGGGTCAAGTGCAGTCATGAACTAGTTTACACAGTTTAATTTGCATATCTGCAAAATGAAAGGAATTTTCCACAATGGCTAGCGGAGCTTCAAGCTTTCATTGTATCAGAAGTATGACTACAGACTTTACTATTGGTTCACAAATGTGGTCAGATAAATAGATTTTTTTTTGTACATTACTATGCAATACATCATCACTACAAGATGTCAGACAATTGCGAACCAAATTATGATTCTGTGCAAAAATGACGAATACCAATCGAATTTAAAAGGGGCATCATATATCACATATAATTACAAGAGATTGACAAGCTGCACGGTACCATCAATCAAGAATATTTTTTAGATAAAAACAACAAATACTTAGTATAAATGTACACAGCAAATGTGTTTCATGGAAACCACAATGTTAGTAAACTGAAGTTAAGTATATTTTATCAAAATAACAATTTACAAAATCATCACATGAAAATGGAAAAAGACAAATCAATACAGCATGCTCTATATGCTAGCTGATTTTTGTATTATCAGATTCATATGCATATTCATTATTGTTTTAATTTGTGTTGTCACTCTATCCAGTTTACTGCTATGGCATGGAGGTGAAATGGAAGATATTGAAAGGTGAACATATTAAATACACTTATTTAGACTGCAATAAATACTCCAATAACAAAACAACAACAGAAGTGTGTATATTTATAGTTCTTAAAACTGCCAATGATTCAATTAGATTTTAACATAAATACATAAATCTGGCTATGTGCTCCATTGTTTTCCCCAATAAAAAGGCTAGGCATGTATTCCCCCCTCCCAAGGAAAAAAATCCTGCATTGAAAGATAAAGGTTTAAAGGCTCAGGCCAATTTTCATCAAGATTTAGAGAAAAGTTCATGCCCACAACATCTCCCCAAACAATGCCAGTCATTAACTGAGCAAAATAGCTCACATTGAGGTGAATTAAAAACATTATGTTATTTAGAAACATATGAAGTGGGGGGTTTTAAAGGCAAATTCAATAGGTACAATTTAATAGGTTCAGTTGTGAACTTAAAATGTGTAGCAACATTATCATAGTTTACAAGAAAATAAACACCATAAAAGCGTTGTCAGACAAAACAGCAGTGTCCTGCCTGGTAAATGTTGTTGGAGTAAGAACAGGATGCCCATAACAATTTTTAATTTAGCTTTAGTACATTTAAGTAATGGCATGATACTTATTTTAATTATCTCTATAACCATAACAACCCAAATTTGTGTGTGACAAAATAATTGAAATAGCATGCATATATTAAGTTTGGACAAACAGACGGACAAAACTGAAATAATTCCCTACATGGCTTTCTTTCCACAAACCTAGTTTTACCAACCTAGCTTAAGTAATTTTTGAGTTTTTGAATGATAAAGATGTGTGTTTTCACTTATTTCTGTACCCACAATTTTTGTCAGACATAAAACAAATCAATGAAATGATGCTCATATACCCCATATGTCCCTCTATCCACATACCACCTTTCATCAAACTATCTTGAGCAATTTTGAAGTTATTGCAGGATTCAGATTTTAGTCTTTTACTTTTTCCGTATCCATAGCAACCACATTTTTTTTTAGACGAAAAAACTGAAATAACATGCAAATTCCCTCTATCCACATACCGCGTCAGTACTTTTTTGGAATTATGCCAACAGACACACCAAATTACTAACACACAGTATTGAGGACACACAGTTAAGTCAAGGGTAAACCTATAGTCTCCTCCTATTCTACCGTTAGAGGACTAATAACTTGTAACTCACGGCAGCTACGCTTTAAAAGTTTGGGAAAAATTACCTTTTGGGCAGCTTCTCGCATGAACTGTTTGGCGGAATCAGACCAGATGGCTGGAACTGTGAGGACCCAGTGGATGTCTTTATTGTCCACTCCAGTACCACGAGTTTCAAGCAGCTTCAACAAGTGCTGTTTCAAATATTTAATAATTTCAGAAAAGACAACCATTGCCTTCATGGGTCGACCGCAGTCATCATCGATTTCGATGTCACGCTGAATCTGTGAATATACATGTTTTAAAAGATAATAAAATACACTCAACCATATCGATTTTTTTTCTAATGGCTTGCAGCTTCACCATGGTCTAAATGATTCTTCTTTTTTCTTAAAAATATGTGGCATATATTTAGTACTTCATGCATTACTCGGGTTATATTTAATTAGCTGATTTTTAATGCTGAAATGGATATTAATTTTTTTTTTAAATCCATTTCTATCCATCATAATTATGTTTCACGTTTAAACATTTGTTAAGTGTGTGTACATCTATTTCAAATAAACTATGCTTTGTTACAAACTTGTATTTTGATTACAAATCAAGCAATTCATATCAAGCTATATGGTTGCCTGGTACCTTTCCATTTCCGTAACCAAAACTATTGCAAAAAACAACACAACTAGTATTAATTCACACAAACTTTCCACCATTGGTTATTTTGTCCTTTTGTCCTTTATAATGTTTTAATCGGATTAGCATGGGGATGCATTATTTACCTTTTTACCATGAAGCCTCATTTTAAATCGCTTGAAGAAAAAATAATTCTGGTGTTCATCATCTAATGCCAGCTCAGAGTAATTATTTTCCGCCTCGTAGCCAAAACTATGGAATGTTTGGTCTGCCTTAAACAGAACCACTGTAGGCGCTTTTAGTGAAACTAGAGACATTGAGCCGGCTACCCAATTTTGATTGGTTGACACTTTAGCTGGATCTGCAATTGAAACAAAATATTCAATTTCAAAAAGAGGATATAAAGATGCACAATTCAATTGTTGACAAAATCACTCTGTAAATAAGTTAAAAATACAGAATTTTGAAACACTAAAATCTCTTTTTAAAATACTGAATGTCTAGTTTTGCTTTTTTTAGTTTATGTAGCATATAAGTGTCCAAAATACTGAAATTAAGTATTAAAATTGAAAAATTCCTTAAAGGAAATGTAATATAAATCATACATTAATGCCAATTTTTCTGATCATAGGAAACTTTTAAATAAAATCTCATAATCAAATGTGTTGGGTAACCAAATTATAATTAGTGGGCTTATGTTTGGGTTATTGAAAGCAAGTTTAGCAATTAGACAGAATATGGCTAATAAATGACCTGGCTGGCTTTTTACCCACATTTTGCTAGTCCAAAACAACCTAACATGCAGAAATTTCCTTAATAAATGATTCCTCACTAATGAATACCCCCCCCTTTTTCAAAAATACAGAATACGTAAAAACTCACACAATTGATAATTCAAATACATGCTTAAAGTCAATCTTTGACTGAAATTTATCAATACTAGCCTACATAGTCAAATTATTGGAATTTTCTTATACATGAAGTGGCATAAAAAAACATTATTTTAACCCCTAATAAAGATCTACCAAACCTTGCCTTAGGAAAATGTTAAAGCTCTGGGGCTATTATTATAGAACATACAGTATTTCTCTTAAATTAATAAGGGTTTATGGTAAGCCAAAGCAAAAATTTACCTGACTGGTAGTCATGCTTAAATGAAAAAGCATAGCCACTGTAAGTGGTGCCGAAATCAATGGCTGCCACTAAAATCTTCTCTTTCTTGTCAGCAAACGCTGTCGCCATGGTAAAGTACTTGCGCAATAATCTGAAGTTAAACAATCAAACAAGTGAACTTATTTTCTTCTTTTACTTAATTGCTATCTGCTCGAATTAACTGATGATGACGTTATCTTAATTAATATTTATAATTAATGATTACACCAATATTCTTTGATAGAAATAACTAAACAAACGGCATAATGTCATTGACAAAGTATAAAGAAGTAATGTGAAAATACTGAACTCAAGCCGGGGATTGAACCCACGACCTCCACAGTGGTAAGTCAGACACTTTAACCATGTTGCTAAAGACATAGCCCAACAGCAAGGCTGTTGGAAGTGACCTTATTTCACTACACTCCTACACCTTTTAATGTTTCAAGACCCAAACCTGCCCGCTACAGCATGTCTTGCATCCACATGGCCCTCCCAGAAACCATTAAACAGCTCAGACCAGACCCATTCCAGCATTCACAGTTCTTTTTTTGCCTTGTCGCCATTAATGTGAAAATACTGAGCTCAAGCTGGGGATTGAACCCAGGACCTCCAGAGTGGTAGTCAGACACTTTAACCACGTCGCTAAAGAGCTAGCCCAACAGCAAGGCTGTTGGAAGTGACCTGCTTTCACTACAGAAGTATTTTATAGCAAAATGCATGTTCCTTTTATTAACCCTTTACCACTTAGATACGTATTTTCAAGCATTTGTAGTCCCTTAGAAAGTTATATTTAATTGAAGACCTTTCTTACTAGATTCAAGTTTTTAAGGCTTCAACTCCAAAACCTTGGGTACTGATGAGCAGCAAACAACATAAAACCTGAACAGACTGCGAGTCACTCGCAGGCTGTTCTGGTTTTATGCTGTTTGCACAAAGCCATTTTAACTCTGCTTCTAAGTGGGAAAGGGTAATATCAAGCCAATTAGCTATTGGCCACATCAAGAAAGTTGAAAAACAAATTAGAATAAATTAAACTATTTCTTTTCAATAACCTCATATCTCATACAATCAAGTTGAAAAATAGTGTGAGTACATACATTATAATTTAATGTAAACATTCTTATAAACAGACTATGTATACAAAACATAGAATATCATCTTTAAATACCACTTTCAAAACCAGAGAAAAATGCATGCACAGATTTTTACCCTAGTGGTGCCCCTCTAGCTTTCTTAATGGAAAGCGAAACAAGAAAGATTTATTTAGTATTTTTAACACGGAAAATAACTTACTAAAATTAATTCGTGCATTTTAATGCAGCAATGATTTAAGAACAATAATTATTTAATATTATCACACAATCTCACCTTTAAAGTGTTGTTGTTATAGTTGGAACATTCTACTTTTCCATGTAACAAGGAAGTGTGACAAGGCGTATTCGGAGTTGTTCGGATAAAATCGACGATAAGTACACTCGGCAAAAAAGTAAAGGAATCATCATGTGGTGACTTTTCAACGATAAATATGGTTTTACCACCCAATTTAATGAGTTTAAGGAGTTAAACATCACTGAAATTGTCATTTTCATTCAAATTGTTCATACAAACGTACTCTGTGCAAACGAAATGATATTTCGCAGTAATAAGTCTGTTTAAATATACTTTTTCACTCCTGAGGGTTGATCAAAATGTATGTGTGCTGTGTTTGTGTAGCGATGTTATTTTCAAAACCCCGGGTTCAAAACATTTCTAGTAACATATAACTATGATAAACTGAAACGTTTTCGGATACCAGGCGAGATGCATTTGTTAAGACTCAGTACTCACATGATAGGCTATTAATGAAACACATTTACGTGACAGGGTTCAAATTCAAATTGTATTATCTGAATTAAATGAAATGTTGGAAAAATGCTTCGAAAGTTTATCGTTTTATAATAGAAACATATTGGATATATATGTGTTTGTTTCTTACCTTGTGTTATTAAAGGAAAATTCAGATTGTAACACATTGATGATAATAACCGCTAATCCAAGAGCAGCGACGAAAGGAACGTTTCCGAAGAGAGGGGATGGGGGACAAATTCTATTTAAACTGGTCTCACATGCATGCACGTAAATATGACCCGCGTCATGCGAAAATGGTTCCTATGGTTTCTTATGCTAATGCACTCGTGCAGCCTGGTCAGTAGCTACGCTGTCCGCTTTTAAGTCACGTAATGTTTCGTAGTCTCATTTGCGGACAATGTAATTCGTAACCAGACTGCGCCGATGCGTTGGCTGGTCTGATGCTACGCTGGCCGCATGTGTAATAAGACCCATTTTCGCGTGACGCGGCTCATTTGAGCATTTCAAGCATGTCATGCACCCATAGATCTGTTTGCTTATTGTTTATTGATAGATCTTAGATGAACCCCATGTCGTATTCTTTAACTATCATTATCACTTACCTGAGATATCCCCTTTAGACAATTTGTAGTAAAAAATCACCAAAGAAATGTCAGTAGATCGCATCTTACCACCATACATCATTATCATGTTACCCTAGCATCGCTTAAGAATTACCATAGTACCGTTCTTTTCTTGCAGCGTACAGTTTAGACTTGAATATGTTATTACCATGAATTCCAACATAATATTTGAATCATCAATCGCATACCACTCAGCAATACTCCATTCAGCCCTTAAATACAAAACTAAAGGTGATTTTTTATCGAACATTCGACCAGTTGATTAATTAATTAAAGGCCTCGTTACAGAAATGTCTGGCCTCTGGGTCTGATATTCCTATCCGTCGATTGGTCCATCATAAAATAAGGGCGGTCAGGGTGCAAACGCACATGGTTATAAAGGCATGATACATTAAATTTTGAGAAAGGGTGTGGGTTTATAAAGAAGGATTCAACTAAGCCTTTTATTAACAGGAATGTGAATAGTAAGAAGCGACGGGCTCTAAATTTCAAATATGGAAACATTACAAATGCATATCTTTTTTTACCAGCTAAAAGCTTAATATTGCTTATTCAATTCAAAATGCGTCCCAACTTTCGCGAGTCTAGTTAGTTAATTAGGTAGAGTCACCACATAATGCAACATCGAGCGCCCCACGCAATGCAGCATCGGGTGCCCCACATAATGCAGCTTCAGGTGCCACACATAATGCAGCCTCAGGCGCCCAAATAAGGCAGACACAGGCGCCCAACATAATACAGCATCAGGCGTGTCACATAATGCAGACTCAGGTGCCACACATAATTCAGTCTCAGGCGTCCCAAATAATGCAGCATCTGGCGTTCTAGATTGTGAAGCTTAAGGTTCCCCACATAATGCAGCCTTAGGCGCCCCAAATAATGCAGCCTCAGGCGGCCCACGTAATGCAGCCTCGGGCGCCCAGTATAATGCATCCTCTGATGCCCTAGATTATGAAGCTTCAGGCGCCCCATGAATGCAGCCGTAAGCGCCCTAAATAATGCAGCCTTAGGCGGCCCGCATAATCCAGTCTCAGGCGCCCCACATAATGCAGTCTCATGCGCCCTAGATTATGAAGCTTTAGGCTCTCCACATAATGCAGCTTTAGGCGCCCCACATTATGCAGCCTCATGAGGTCCGCGTAATGCAGCCTTAGGCGCCCTACAAAATGCAGCATCAGTCGACCAATATAATGCAGCCCCAGGTGCCCTAGATTATGATGCCTCAGGCGCCCCATGTAATGCAGCCTTAATTAAGCGCCTCAAATAATGCAGCCTTAGGCGGCCCACATAATGCAGCATCAGGCGTCCCACATAATGCAACCGAGGGCGTCGTACATACTATAGCCTTAGACGACCCCACATAATGAAGTCACCGGCCCCACATAAATTGCAGCCTCAGGCGTCATATATAATGCGGCCTCAGGCGTCCCACATTATGCAAAATTAGAAACCCTACATTATGCAGCTCCGCAAGATACAGACTCAGGCGCCATATACTGCAGCCCCAGGCGCTACACATAATGCAGCCTCATGCCGTACACATCATGCAGCCTCATGCGCTACACATAATTCAGCCCCAGACGCTCCACATAATGCAGCCTCAGGTGCCTCACATAATGCAGCATCAGACGGCTGACATAATGCAACCTCAGTTTCCACACATAATGCAGCCTCAGGCGTACCACAAAATGCAGCCTCAGGGGCCCCACATAATGTAGCATCAGACACCCAACATAATGCAACATCAGAAACTCCACATAATTCATCCTCAGACGGCCCACATAATGCGGCCTCAGGCGCCCAACATAATGCAGTATCGGGCACCCAAAATAATACAGCTTTAGACGCCAAAACTTATGCTGCCTCAGTCGCTCTACATAATGGAGTCTCAATCGCCCCACATTAAATGATAATGCAGCATCAGGCGCACCATATAATGCAGCCTGAGGCGCCCTACATAATGCAATCTCTGGCGCATCATATTATGCAGACTCATACGCCCCACATTATGCAGCCTCAGTCGCCCGACATAATGCAGCCTCAGTCGCCCACATAATGCAGCCTCAGACTCCCACATGGTGCAGCCTCAGTCGCCACACATAATGCAGCCTCAGACGCCCACATAATGCAGCCTCAGTCGCCCGACATACTGCAGCCTCAGACGCCCACATAATGCAGCCTCAGTCGCCCACATAATGCAGCCTCAGTCGCCCCACATAATGCAGCCTCAGACGCCCACAAAATGCAGTCTCAGTCGACCGACATAATGCAGCCTCAGACGCCCCACATAATGCTGCCTCAGGCGCCCGACATAATGCAGCCTCAGGCGCCCCACATACTGCAGCTTCAGACGCCCACATAATGCAGCCTCAGTCGCCTACATAATGCAGCCTCAGTCGCCCAACAAAATGCAGTTTCAAACGCCCCACATAATGCAGCCTCAGTCACCAGACATAATGCAGTTTTAGACGCCCTACATAATGCAGCCTCAGGCGCCCCCATAATGCAGCCTCAGACGCCCACATAATGCAGCCTCAGTCGTCCCACATAATGCAGCCTCAGACGCCACACAATATGCAGATTTAGACGCCCCACATAATGCAGTCTCATGCACACAACATTATGTTGCCTCAGTCGCTCCACAAAATGCAGCCTCAGGCGCCACACTTAGTGCAGCATCATACCCCACACATAATGCAGCCCTAGGCGCCCCACAAAATGCAACCTCAGGCGCCAAACATAGTGCAGCATCATGCTACACATATTGCAGCCACAGGCGCCCCACATAATACAGCCTTAGGCGCCCAAAATAATGCAGCCTTATGCGCCCCACATGATGGAGCCTTAGGCGGCCTACATAATGCAGCATCAGGCCCCCACATAATACAGCAACAGGCGGCCCATATAATGCAGCACCAGGCGCCACACAATGCAGCCTTAGACCCTCCCATAATGCAGCCTTTGGCGCCAAAATAATTTTGCCACAGGCGCCAGTACATGACGAATCCTCAGACGCCCTGCATTATGAAGCCACAGGCGAGAATGTATATCATATTCTTCGAAATACACACACACGCATTTATTTTCAAATGATCCTAGCTGTTTTTTCTAGCAGTTCAGATGTATAGGACAATTACAGGTATTTAAATGATTGTAGTTTTCATGTTCAATGCTTTATTAAAACACTAGATCCATTGAAACAATCATTTTAACACACGAACAACTTACAAAGAGCAACAACACTGAATAAAAAACATGTATCATTATAGGTATAAGGCTCATTTACGCTAATTAAAACTATTGCATAATTACTGGACACACAAATTGACTTATTTAATATAAGCACATGTCAGTAACTGAATAAAATACCTAGGAGCAAATACTAATGTGGAAATTGTGATTATTGTACTATGCATCCGTTCAAATGTCCTTTATCAATGTACACAGTTTATCTTTTTTTTTTAATTCAATATAAAGTAAATACGCCTGCTGTAGAGCAATAACTTTTGTAATTCCTGACAAGAGTGTTAAATGTGTGGGTCTATTAATTTGCCATTCCACTTAATGCCCTCTTTCATTATGTTAAGATTCATTTGAACCCATGAAAACTTCATGAGTTATTTTCCGCACAAGGATTGGGGCCATCTAACGGACGGAATGTGTCATTTCATGATTCATCTCTTCGAGGGGGGGGGGGGGGGGGGGGGGAGGAGGAGGGGGAGGGGCATACCATTTACAATTTTAAAAGTGTCATAGTTTCAAAGATGTCTTTGCATTGGTATTGTAGTGTTTAAAGTAATTAACAAAGTTATGGACGAACGTCTATCGCAAGAAACACGAAGACAGTTGCTGCCTGCTGTGGCACGACTTAAGCCTTCACAATTCTTGAAAGTGACCATTATTTTATCTTGTTTAGTACAACTAGTCATTATGCTGTCTGTTGTTGTTTTAAATTAACGAATACATACAGTGAATAAGCGAGCGTGCGGGCGAGTAAATTTGTAAGCCCCTAATGAGTTCTAGGTTGATTGAAATTTGTAAGCCTCTAATGAGTTCTAGGTTGATTGTAAACCCCGCCTTCATAAATTCCATTTAAGTTCTGCCCTAACCCCAAGGAGGATCATGCGTGCACCTGGCCCCATGGGTATGCCTATTATCGTCCAAGCTGGTTATAGACAGTTTGCAAAATTGACATCAATGTGAATGTATGGACATAGAATGTTAAAGCGTGTGTATTGTAAGCGTGACGCTCAATAACTTCCCGTAGACAAGTATTCAACTTTGAGAAGTATCTTCTTGGTTAATTCATTGTTATTGAATTGTTTCGGTTAGCCCTATATATTTTCCTTCACTTAATGTTAATTGTATCGACAACCAGGCTTATGATAAAAAAATAATTAGAAACAATCAAATGACTGTATATTTTTTAATATTTATCATACACTCTTACACGCCATTAAGTTCATATTTTGTAATAAAGTCATCAAATTGTGTAACATACGAGAATTATATCAAAACAATCAAACAAACAAATAATAATATATATTTGCAGAACAATTAACGTTCCAAATTATCATTACAATTACTCTGTAAAAGATGGATTCTTGTAAAATATGAAAGTCATAACACGCCACACAGACAGCTATCTTTACCGACACAAGGTCAAACAATCAACACAGGTTTGCCAATTAATTAAAGGCTAATCGTTTATGCACACATTCATCCAAATATTCGAATACGTAACCAATATGTTAAAAAAACACACACGTTTTTAGAAATTTGTTATAGTTAAATATTATATATCAATATGAAACTACCGTAAACGCCACGGGGCGGTTCACAGAAAGTCGAAGAATGACGTGTATTTGTTGTTGGTGGACATTTCCTGAGCTTCTACGTGCAGCTCCGTCTCGCCAAATATCATCTTCACCTCGACCTTTATGAGTTCATCGCGATCCGGAAGCTGGACTACAACTTGACCGAGCAGCTCCACTTCCGGTTCGTCGACGAACTGCGGCGTTTTCTTTGGAGAAGCGAAAATGTTAAGCAGCATTTCCGTTTGGTGCGTATTAAGGGTAATATGGCGTCCAGAACGCTCCTCGCCCACCCGTATGGATTCACCTTCCCGGATGTAACTTTTGAACACATTTTGGCACCGGTCCCTACCTCCGATGGTTACTTTGTGCGACTCTGGGTGGGAATTGGGATCGAACGGCGGTGATATATTTATGCCGTATGTGTAACGTGACACTCGTGACGTAATCGCTACGGGGCGATGACCGAATATAACGGCCCCTTTCATGACGCACAAACCAGCGTCTTCCGGTATAATGACTCGGCATTTTTTGAACGCGTTCTCTATAGCATCGTGCATCATTTCCGATTCTGAAAATCCACCTACCATAAGCATCAAGTCCGTTCCCTTTACCTCGGGATGGTTCAATAAATCCCGAATGTGTTCCACAATTTTGTCGATGCAATCTTTAAAAAGACCTTTAAAAATCGTGGCATCTAGTCGGATTTTATCGGAATGCCAAACCAGCTTTCCGGCATATGGCGATCCTTTGATGGCATCTTCGATTGACTCTCCAGTTTCTTTAGTATAAGCCTCTCGAAGATTTACGGGAACTGAAAACAATAACACGAACAGTATTTAGCGTGCATAAAATCAGTAAAAATGATTTAATTATACAGTCATAAAGCAGCATAAACAAATATACATATTAAATGTAATAAATGTTAATAGCTTACATTAGACAAGTCATAAACTTGTTACTTACATATCGGGGTATCCGTTTTATACAATACAATAATTGTGTACATGTACCTTTCAAGGTTATTTTTCCCGACGTAGATGGCTTCATTGTTCGCTTTTTCACCTCCAGTTCGCGTTGCAGGTACAGGTAGTCGGCCCTGTGTTCTTCGCAGAATTTGTCGAGCACAGGGGCACCGATGATCTTAATGAGCATTTGCTTGAACGCCTCGTCCACCCTTGTGCCGCCCCACGCCCCTCCACTTGCCTTGTGGACCTCCTTCAGACCCCCACCAGAGTGCCGCTCGTGTACCGTGATGTCCGCTGTACCACCTATACAGAACGCGTAAACATTATCAGAGAAAGAACATTACTTTTGATTAATGGTTTGTGAAAAAAAAACTACAGTGAATGTATATTAAACCGTGAACATGTGTTCGTACAGTAAATTTATATTAAACCGTGCCATGTGAGAGAAAAAACACAAACAAATTAATTTACTATTATTATCGGAGTAATGCTTACGGTTGCTTAGGCTTGAGTGTCTTATTAAGAATTATACGAATGTATTCAATTTACAATACAATTTCAAAACCATGGCATAGAAAAGGCATAAAAAAGTGTGTACATGTACACAAATTAGATAGTTCAAAACCGCCTAAATCCAGGGATAATAACCCAAATAAGTCTATGGTGGGGGGCCTTTTTACAATTTAATACCATTGAAATCATATCGGGGCAGTTTATGTTTTTGGGGACGTGTTCAAGTGTTCAACAGTTTTCAAAACAGAATACACGCATACCTCCGAGGTCGATCACCATGTACTTTGAACCCGTACTCGCCACATCGAACGTAAGTCCGGCGGTGCCATGGATTTTCTCCGTCGGTAGATACTGGCAGTAGAGTGAAGCAGCTTCCGGTTCCAGGGCTATCGTCAGCTGAGAACCGGCTATATCCGCCTAAGCACGTGGAACATACTATGTCAGGTATATGGTGATGTTGATACCTCATAGATATTCACCATTTTTGCAAATACTCGTTTTACAAAGAAAATTCCAACAGAGAGTGTCAGTTTATTTTTCACATTCGACTTTGCTTAGAACGTTAGCAAGCCAATAGTTTGGACCATTTATGCAACATAATTGCTATGTATACTGATAGTTTACATGTTTGAATGGTATAATTAGTTAAAATGTGTAGGGCAAAAATACGCCATTGCTAACCAACGATGTCCTAGTAAAAAAGGATTTCAGCGCTAAAGTTTGCATTTACCCAAAATAGACGGCAAACATTTACGTCTCACTGACACGTATGCATATTGAACAAACCTGATTATTTATGTGTTTATATTTCGTACTTGTTTAAATTGAATAATGCATTTCCTGTAGACTTACTGTGATGTTGTAAGCTACCTTGAAGAACTATATTGGCATTAACAAACATACTCGTTTAGCACTGATTCAGATTGTTATACTCTATTTCATCAGGCACGAGTTTATTCCAAGATTATTGTACTTTAGTGGGCGATTTGTTTGTCTAATTTATCAAGTACTTGTACGAACATTAATTTCATATTTATCGATACATATAATTTTAAAACCATTCACACATAAACACCAGAATCAGGTTCATGTCAGCGAGTGATCAAATGCGGCGAGTGATCAAATGCGGCCAAATGCAGCGAGTGACCAAATGCGGCCAGTGATCAAATGAGCAGTAAGTACAATACCACTAACAATTCATCCTATCATTTGCATTCACATGTCAAGCTTACTAGCTAAGTAACGTACTTTATACGCGGCCTCCCTCATGAACTGTTTGGCAGAGTCCGCCCAGATGGCGGGCACGGTGATAATCCAGTGGATATCCTCGTTTTTCATCTCGGTTCCCCGCTTCTTCAGCGCCTTCAGCATGTGGTCCTTCAGGTACCAGATGACCTTGCCGAAAACTGTGATGGCCGGAAGCTTTCGACCTTTGTCGTCTTGTAGATCCATATCTCTGTGAATCTGTATGGAGGGATGTTATTTCGGTGTAAATTTATTATTCATAATTCTGAGTTTACCATTGTCTGTAAGATCTCCATGGAGTGAAAAAACATCACTACACAAAAATGAGTTAAAACATAACGGAAGTAAAATACAGTTACACAATTGTGGTATTGCAAAATGTTTATGTTGTGAAAATTGTAATGAACATATTCGTGTCTTGTAAAACTGTTGAAACTTCGAAAAAGTCTAGGAAACCCATACTTCCCGTTTTTGAAATGAAGCGAATTAAAACTGCAATGAAGCATAAATTTGAGCTATGGAAACATTTCAATATGACTTAAAAACCTAATCAAATTGAACGCTAAAAAATTCCGCGCTTTTCATTGTTGACTTTAATTGGGTTATATCGAGTTTTCTCGTGCGTTTTCATGGTTACTTTCATGTAAGTTTTTATTTATTTCACATGAATGAAAACGCGTATATAACATACATATTGGATGGAATGGTTACCACGTTACCTTTTGATTGTTTTCATGATGCAGCCTCATTTTAAACCTGGAGAAGTAGTACCAGTCGTGGTGTTCGTTGTCAAGGGCGAGTTCCGAGTAAGCGTCCTCCGCCTCGTACCCGAAACTGTTAAACTCCCCTTTCTGGTCGAATAGCACCACAGTTGGGGCTGAAAAAGATATCACTGATTATATATATAATTCCCATAGCCTCACAGCCAGTGTAGTTATAGCTATAGAGGCACTTGAAAGGAAGATGAGACAATAACAAGAAATACCTGTTCTACCATTTCAAGGATAAATTCAAACATCTGTTTGGTTGTCAACCAAATTTTTGAAAGAAGCACTTGAATCTGAAAGCTAGCTGGTCCGTCGGCTTTGTTCCTTTCCGATCCCCTTACGGTCAAAATCGCGACATTTGATTTCACTTGGGGCATTAACCTTGTGGCATTACGACATATCAACTAGATGTCACTTCACAAAAAAATGCACACTACAAACAAAGTACTTTTAAAAAACAAATCTGGCCAATGGACAATGAATGAGTTTCATAAACACGCACCTTTGCACGTTTGCTATTTTTCATAAGTAAACACGCGCTCGAAGCCAACTTTGTGAATCTTGTGATATCGTTCTATTTGCTGCTCAATGAGACTGGGGTATTTCCATTGAACGTGTATGAATCATGTTACTCGACGTGCCTGCATTGGACACAGTTCTAATTAAGTTATACAGACCAATAGGCAAAGGTAATACATTTAGATTGAATGTTACATGTACAAAAGTACTTTTTGAAAATTAGACGAACG
This sequence comes from Dreissena polymorpha, assembly GCF_020536995.1. Classification (NCBI taxonomy): domain Eukaryota; kingdom Metazoa; phylum Mollusca; class Bivalvia; order Myida; family Dreissenidae; genus Dreissena; species Dreissena polymorpha. Next base: position 14,090,337 of record NC_068358.1, on the reverse strand, counting down.
AGAAAATACTTTCTCTGAAAAAAAACCTGCATAATGACTTATTTGTTTCATGAATTGCAAAATCGTAAATTTGGCCGATGTTACGTGCTTATCTTAACCTCAGGAGGAATAATATTATAACAAATATAACGTATAATAACAGATTTGGGCTTAATTGAGCGAAACATACACATGAATTTGGCTTTTATCTCAGATCTTTATTTTGCTATGTTTAAAACTTTTACAGGACTGTTGGAGTGATTACAAAAATGCAAATTTTCGTCAAATTTTAACCAAGACATATTAGTGGATAGAGTAGACTTAATATTTATGATAAATTAAACTGGGTTGATACTGAATACTGGTGCAATTGCGATTCCACTATATGTTTATTAACTTTTGTGTAGTCTTTGTTACAGTTTCAGAAGGACCTCATCCATTATCAGAAGGACCAGTATGTTTTGAGATTAAGAGGCACACCCTGTTCCTGCACAAAAAGTTTGTGTTGAACAATGGAACATTTATCTTAAAATAGCTTAAGTTAACAACATTATAATTTATTAGTGTAAAAAGTGATATGGTTTTCGTTTTAACTACATTGGTGTATATTAAATCGTCCAATTTTGCATGTGTCTATTAAACATGCATTTCAAGATCGAATTAATAAAACTGATCTAGGGATGACCCAATTGTGTGCAGTAATCACCTTTATATGAGGAGACCGCCATGCTTCCTGCCACCCACCCTTGGTTGATGGAAATCTTTGTCGGGTCTGCATTATAGTCAGTTTTCAAAGAGAATGCATAGCCACTGTAGGTTGTGCCAAAATCAATGGCTGCCACCATCATCTTCTCCTTCTTGGCGGTCACTGCGCTCGCCATGGTGATGTGAGGGGGTCACTTTTCAAGGTTTTTATGTTCCAATGTCTATTATACCTGGCATAGAATGTAATGCATAAATGAAAGCAATGTAAATTGTATCAAACTTAGACATGATTGGTTAAAAGGAGTTGTAAAAAGGGCACACAGCACATCAAAGTTCGTAATTTGAAAATGATTAATAGGCATAGTCAAACAATGCAGATTTACATACATATTTATGCCATTTGAATCAAAATTACGATGATTAAAAAACTGTGCAGAGAGATATACATCTATAAGCATTTAGTAGAGAGCTCTTTCAAAATATGGAACGCATGGCCCGGGTGATGGAGGTTTCGTCACAATGCAGTTTCGTCACACTGATATTATGAAGGAGGGCAGTGGAGGTTTCGTCACACTGATATATTGTATAGATTAAAATGATATTGCAATTGAATATGATGTTTTCAGTGTTATTTTATAGTTAAATAGAAATATATTCACATGTAACAGGCAATAATTAATGTCCTATGATTTTAATAAATATGCTTTAAAAAGTAACTTTTTTGTCTTTACTGTTGATTTTATGCGAAAAATGTAACACTTGCATTACACTTTGCATATTATCTTTTTTTCTATCATAATATCAACTTTTTATGCGCGCGTAATATATGAATAAAACACATATTTGTGGATCACATGAAAACACGTCCACACCCTATCGACTACCAATCTACGATTATAAGATTTTCTCAATTATTGATTACTTGATAGTGCAAACATATTAACTAGAAATGGCGCTGCAGAGGCCGACGCGTATCCCCACGCCGCATGTTTGATCCAGGGGCGCCCCAGGGTTGGTTATGGGGCCATGCATAGTTGAGATTAACCATATTGTCATAAGAGAAGTTCATCATCAATTAGAAGTGAATTGGTGTAGAAATGAAGAAGTTATAGTAAAAGGCGATTTTGGGTGGGTGTGACATATGTGGGCGGGGCGCCCCAGGGTTGGTAATGGGGCCATGCATAGTTGAGATTGACCGTATTGTCATAAGAGAAGTTCAGTATCAATTTGAAGTGAATCGGTGTAGAAAAGAAGAAATTATAGTAAAAGGCAATTTTGGGCGGGTGTGGTCTATGTGGGCGGGGCCCCAGGGTTGGTAATGGGGCCATGCATAGTTGAGATTGACCGTATTGTCATAAGAGAGGTTCAGTATCAATTTGAAGTGAATCGGTGTAGAAATGAAGAAATTATAGTAAAAGGCAATTTTGGGTGGGTGTGGTCTATGTGGGCGGGGCGCCCCAGGGTTGGTAATGGGGCCATGCATTGTTGAGATTGACTGTATTGTCATAAGAGAAGTTCAATATCAATTTGAAGTGAATCGGTGTAGAAATGAAGAAATTATAGTAAAGGCAATTTTGGGTGGGTGTGGTCTATGTGGGCGGGGCCCCAGGGTTGGTTATGGGGCCATGCATAGTTGAGATTGACCCTAATGTCATAAGAGAAGTTCAGTATCAATTTGAAGTGAATCCGTGTAGAAATGAAAAAATTATAATAAATGGAATTTTTGGTGGGTGTGGCCTATGTGGGCGGGCGCCCCAGGGTTGGGATTGGGGCCATGCATAGTTGAGATTGACCCTAATGTCATAACAAAAGTTCAGTATCAATTTGAAGTGAATCCGTGTAGAAATGAAAAAATTATAGTAAATGGAAATTTTTGGTGGGTGTGGCCTATGTGGGCGGGGCGCCCCAGGGTTGGGAATGGGGCCATGCATGGTTGAGATTGACCGTATTGTCATAAGAGAGGTCCAGTATCAATTTGAAGTGAATCGGTGTAGAAATAAAGAAGTAAATGTAAAATAACCTAAAAAAATGAGTGATAATTTCTGACGCGGCCCCACCCCAACCGCTATAACTTTTGACCCAGGGGTCAGATCAAAATTCCAAATAGTGCAGGGTCGCACATATGCTCATAGCTACCATGTGTGTAAGTTTCAAGTTTCTAGTGCTAATACTGTAGGAGGAGATAGTGGCCAGGACGGAAGGACGGACAGAAGGACGGCGGAGATAACCACAATATCCCCACCTTTTTTTCAAAAAGCGTGGGGATAATTAGTGCATTGCAAGCAATCAATTAGCGACACACGCCTTTAATTCGCAATTAAAGAAGTTGGCTTAAATTGGCAGCGTGGATTATACAAACTGTGTGTATTTATACATACAGAGTAAATAACGTCTGTTAAACAAGAGTATATAATAGGGGAGTTGTTTCATTGCAACCACAAAATCCAATCATGGATGTTTGGAAATAAATGCATGTGTTGCGTAAAGGTATGCATATTATTATACCGTTTATTGAGTAGATTTGTATTTGATTGTATCTTTATGTTTATATGCAAATATTTATTTTTGGTGATATATTGCTTGCAAATAAATGTGTGTTGTGTAAAGCCAAAGGTAAGTATATTATTATACCGTCTATTGAGTAGATTTGTATTTGATTGTATCTTAATGTTTTATATGCACATTTTTGTGTGTGTAATATTGTTTGCAAATAAATGTTTGTGTTGTGTAAAGGTAAGTATATTATTATACCGTTTATTGAGGAGATTTTTATGTTAATGTATTGTGTAATATTGTGTTGTATTTGAATAAATGGTTTTTGTGAATCATAATCAACATTGTATTATGTCATTTAATTGCATGTGCATACTAACTAAATACTTTATTTATCGAATTTAACACAAAAGAAAAAAAACTACATGTTGATTGATAACAGAAGAAAGGTGTCAATCAAAGGTGCTAAAGTTTCCCGGTATTGTATATTACACCTATATATTACCATTGTGACGAACCCTCTACCCGTTTTCTACAGTAAATTCAGTGTGACGAAACTGCAGTGTGACGAAACCTCCGTAAACCCATGGCCCACCAGCCTTCTATAGATGCAAATGTCAACAGTGAGATTTTCTATAAATTATGAACTTTCTGTGTAAAGTTGTTATGACGCTGTTGTTAATAATTAATTTTAATAAGGATCTTAAGGAATGAGTCTTTGGCAGACCCATAGGTATATACTTCAAAACCATGGACACAATATATATAAAACGAAAGTACGCCTTAATTATTTTGGTAAGTGTATATCCTTGTTAAATTGTTAAACGATTTTCAGATAAAGCTTCTTATACCACAAGACACTAAAAACTTCACTAACTGATCGCTTTTTAATAAATTAAGTGTTTAACAACCATTTGGTGTTAATGAACAACGGTTACAAATCAATATTTATACGATAATTCATTGAAAACGAAAGTAAGATATTTACCTTAATGCTACACCAGGTTTAGACTTGCTTCCGGTTAACTGGTTCCCGATTTGATCATACCGGAAACAAGTTTTCTGAAATGTGAAATAAAAAGTAGGATTTTTATGTCGTTTGAAAACTGTAGTTAAGTATGTGTTTAAAATCTTTTGATGGCGTTAACATATTATAATTTTTCTTAATCAAATTGCTCACCGGTTTCTTATGTTTAATAAAGATGAAACCACTTGAATCAACGGGTATTATTTTACTATCTCCCTTGATTCGAGTTTGGTAACTGTACGCTACGGAATCCGGATAGTGCCATCTATAATCTCGCCCTTCTTTCATCAAGGGCGACACTAGACATACAAAGCGATACTCGATATTTTGCGCGACAGTCGCGGCGACGCACGATATATTTAACACGATATATCGCCCTTGTTTAGGTAGCCCAAAAGGCGATATATCGTGTTAAATGTATCGTGCGTCGCCGCGACTGTCGCGCAAACTATCGTGCGTCGCCGCGACTGTCGAGTAAAATATCGTGTATCGCTTCGTGTGTCTAGTGTCGCCCTTGATGAAAAAATGGCGAGATTATAGATGGCCTATCCGGATTCCGTAGTACGCACACTATTTGAATATAACGATTGACTGTAACATGCTGTAAAATTACGTTCAATTGTTTAAATAATTGCTTTGAATGTGGTTAAGTACATAATTGATTTGTTTTCATATTCTGTATCTTCGTGGGCCTAATAATTCATTTATTCAACGCTATAAGTGATATATAATCTGAGATAAAGAATATTGACTCTGTAGTTTATTGTGTTGACTGCGACATAATTGGGCATTGTCAAAAACATACTCTACTCTGCAACGAATAAAATCCTCGCGGTTCTAATCGGTAATCTCAAGTCAGTAGTATTTAATGTGCGACGTATATGTTTACCACTAATCAATGTGTTTACATACCCTATGCGTGGCATTAAACGCTTCGGAAGGCTTATGTAAATCAACTTGCGTAAATATATCAGTTATCAGATCCTATTCCACGAATGTATGAAACGATTTATAAGCAATTTACTTCCTCGTTCGTGTCCAGTGGAGATCTGACTTACAGACGTTTATATTTACTATAATACGTCTGACCAAAGTTTTACAAGTAGCTGAAGACCCACTTTGACGATACTAAGGGGTACACAAACGTTCTCTTCATAAAAAGGTAAGATGGATTTTAATTTCTTTTGCTTTTAAGGGTTTTTAGAATTTATACTTTTTATTCTGATACTGACTTCCTTTTATCTAGAACAAGAATAATTTGTGCATTCACGTTTGGGTAATCACTTCATTTGTCATTTAGTTAAATGTGTCCAATAACTGTGTGCAATTATGTGTGTAGGTTTTTTTGCGTAATAAGATCAAAACAATAATTAAGTCGTTTATTTTCAATAACAGTTCCGAACAAGGTAGATCTGCCAATCTGTTGTTTTTTTGACATTGTTTACTCTACTCAAGTCATTTTCCTCTTTAACAAAGATTCGTGATGACAGAAATCTTAAACAACTTTGCAACATATATTTTGTTCATAACAAATAATTTGCGATTTTGAATAGGGAAATAATTTATATAAAAAAAAACACTACACTGGTGAATACCATAAACAAAGTTCTGGGCTGGCAGAAAAGAAAATTGGTTGGTCTGGTGAGTACAAACAAATATACGTTCGATTTAAGCCTAATCCTTAACTTCAGTTACTGAACATAATTAACCTCCAAAAAGTGTGCGACAATGTTACTAACAAGATTTCACGATGCAAAACGGAATAATTCGAGCATATTCAGTTTAACGCCTATAGCCTATTAAAGGGATCTTTTCACGGTTTGGTAAATTGACAAAATTGAAAAAAGTTGTTTCAGATTAGCAAATTTTTGTTTTTGTTATGATATTTGTGAGGAAACAGTATTACTGAACATTTACCATAGTCCAATATAGCCAATATATGTATCTTTTGACGATTTGAAAACCTAAAAATTATATAGCCTTGCAATGCGAAACGATTGAATAATTTGGAGAGTTCTGTTGTCGTTTAAATTAACGAAACTACGAAGATTGCTTATATAAGGTATAAAATACTTAAACTGTGCATACACGGCAGGTCGATACATCTGTAGTCGCGAAGACGCTGGACGACCTGTAAATAAATCTTAAACGCACACACACAAACTGTGTATACCCGGCGGAATTGCCGAGAGGGCTAATGCGTTTTTACTTCAGACTATCTCCAGGACTCCGGGGGTCACTGGTTCGAGCCCTGGTACCGGCTACTTTTTTCCTTTTTTTAAATTTTATTCTTGATTTTTTACTGGAGCTTTTAAGATCCAATGTTTACATTTATCAATATAAAGCATTTAATGACAAACTTCAAAATATGCCAAAATCTGTGAAAAGGCCCCATTAAGTGACACAATATTTGTGCACCTATAAAGCCATCGTAGTATAAAATGTCGCAATACAATGACCATTCCTAAATATGGTGTAACCGAGAAATTATTGCATTAAAATGTTGAAGTGTAAAGTCTTACAATAACGTTTATTATTTTTCAATTATTTAAAAAATAGAACAAATGCAAATGTCAAAAGATTGTTACGTACTAACGATCAAAATCCAAAAATGTATGGTTTTATTGGAGTAAATAGCCCATCAACTAAGGCAGAATAGTCATCCATAGTCCGTACATCCGAATATATTGTGTACCTACCGGTATACATACAACTTGTTCGGTTCATATAAAAAATAATCTGGTGAATAATGTTGACAGTACTAACCCGCACCCGACGACCTCGGTCTATGAGATCAATCTTTCCGGCACCATGGATAGGTATACAGACACCTTTTCTACGTCAACAGTCAGCGATATACAAACGAAGGCACGTCGACGAACACGTAGAGAAGACCGATCGCATACACAGGCCAGTGAAAAAGCTCAGTCGAAACCTTCAGATTTGGAAAATAGTGATGGTAGACCGGATACATCAAACGCTGCCGATACTAGTTCACTGTCAAAAAACGTTTCTTTCGTGCCTTATCCATCTGCAGTGTATCCCAACTACCAACCACCGACCGTTAAGAATGAGGAATTATCGATAAAAGCACTTAAAACATTCTTCAGCAGGTTTGAAGAGATGCAGCAGTTGGTTGGAGATGCTAAACAGGAGATGCATAATGTACGTCGAAACTTATTATTAATCGAAACGCGATGACATTAACATCGCACCTTAAAATACCTTAAAATAATCAAAGAATCGAACGATTGTTTTAATTATCTGATTTGTCGGGCTGTAACCATGTCTTTGCACGATTGTAAACGATTCGGGCTAATGCCACTGGGGTTTAAATCATACGCTTTATAAATCCTTTTGTTGTTTATTGAGCATTTAACAACGGAAATTATATGCGTATATTAAAATTAGAACGAAAACTAAATATGTTCAAAATGTGTTGTTATTTGAAAGCTTAATGATGTCGTTGTTTTAGTGAATAATGTGCAAGTATTTATTAATACCACTGGTTCGATTATACTACTATTTAACATAGGATTATAATATATCTATATTACAATATAGTATTTTTGAATGTAATTTTGCATAACAATATTACTCTACAGTTTTCCAGCTTACAAAACCCGATGCAGGTAAAACGTCTGAAAGACAAAGCAACTAAACTGGAAGAAAAAATGCTTGCTATGGAGAAAACTCATGCTGATAAAATCGACCACATCGAAAAGGCATACGAAGATCTGAAACGATCAAAAGAACAGATTGAATTCAAAAACGATGAACTTAAGCTAGAACTGGAAAAAGCAAAACTTGCTAATAATGAATTAGTAACACAAAATAATAATATTTCGTCAGAAAATCGACTTAATCAAAAAGAGCTGGCAAAAACAAAAAATGACTTAAATAAAGTGAAAGCGGAATTGTCGCAATCCAACTCTAGGTATGTGACATTTTTTTTGTAACAAATTGAATAATAGTTGCAATGTATCGTACTTTTCCTGGTTATTTGTTTTAATGTTAAGTTACTGGAATCAAACGATTAACATGCGAACCATCAATTTCATTTTTTTGTGATTCAAAGTATGGCTAGTTACAACATTCATACTTAAATATTACTGTTTGTTCGAATACCCCAACGAGGCAGTGTGCGCAGCCTATTATTTGGCTTGTTTTAAGGTTAAGCAGACAAATGAGCAACAGCCTGACAGAGAACAACCCACAAATAGCTGATCTCAGTGATTCAAATAGACCGTCAAAACTGGGAGAAAAACACTCGGTAGGTGAAAGTGCGCAAGTTATTTTTGTCCGTTTGTTTCAATTCTAATATTTAATAAACAGTAAAGATCTGTAAATGCTTTATACAGGAACTCTACGATAACGAATGGACAGATGCATATGAAGTCCTTGAGCTCACTTGTGAAGGCGAACTGAACGCTATTCAAAAACTTCTTGAAATTCTGATGGTATGTATCATTTACATGAGGATGAAATGTGCTGCAGGTTTTATATTTTAATTAGGATAGGAAGGTAAAACAATTACTATTTTTACTAAATAAGGGGTCGCCTTAATCACACACTATGAATTTATTCGGGGAATTTTTTGTAAATGTCAGGTAGAAAAACCGATTTGTATTGACAAACAAAGTAGTAATCAATGACCGTTTGACGTTGTTGGAAATACATAGCCGCGTGTTGATATCAATGTACCTGTTTCTGGATTCCATTATGTATTAATAAGAATACATACTATTAATATATATGCCTTATTGTGAGTGTTGTTATTGTAGGATGTCGATGAGTTTTGTAAATCTAAATCCGAAGAACAGAGTCTTCAGCTTAAACAAGTTTCCTTCATGTCCAACGCGGAGGTAAGCGCCAAAATTGTTTAATTATGAGGTCTGTAATTCAGGGCAGTGTACATATTGCATTATGCATTGTAATGTTATTATTAATCATTATCGAATGGATCTACACTGCGATACAAATTCTCATATTTTAGCAGTTAGCCATCCATATGCATTTTGATTGCCATTTCTTCCGCTTTTTGGTTTAGACAATTAAATGACATACTGATGTTTCGTGAGAGGAATGTGTATATATTGAAACTGCTCTTAGCCCCAACACAATTTAGTACCCTGTTCATAAAATAACAACTCATATAATGTATGTATGAGGCCATCAATAACCAACCGTTTGTTAGTGCATTGTGATGGTAAAATAAATTATTATTTATAAACAGATATTAAGTATTTTTATCGCTGAAATCATTTCTTCATACCATGTATCGCTACCATACTACACCATGTTGCAGCCGAGTAATTTACCAGACGCACCTGAACTAAAGAAACAGATGAAAGAGTTCAGAAAATACACAGCAGAGCTCAGTGTCCAAGCGTTGTGCAAGGTAATTAGTGTTCCAATTATAAAAGAAAAAAATTCTGTCTTAATTAAACTGTTCACATAATTTGCGATATTCAATTTATGTTGTTCCGTAAATATCCAGTATTTTCTGGTACATTTTAGGAGTATACTCGAAAAACACAATCAAAACAACGAGAACTCTTCGCTGATCACAGGGTTTGTAAGTACATAGACGGATGTGTGAAGCTCTGCTGGTTGATGAATGCTCATGATCCTCCTGTTGTATTCTCCCCTCCTTTATCGCCGAATTCAGATTTTGACCTCAGCATCTACAAAGCATACACAGAGTCCGGAAGTAAGGTACAGTTTATGGTCTGGCCGGCATTGCATCTACACGAAGGAGGTCCTATCCTCGGGAGAGGCGTGGCTCAAGGGCGTTCACCAGTAGGCAAACATAACAACAGGGCATCCGCACATAAGGCAACGAGCCATTATAACTCGCCAGGACGTCAGGATTCGTCGTCTGATTTGGGAATAAACCCACAAAAAGCTCGGGAGGCTTGGGCTACGGATGACCCAAAGCAAGGTTCGTTGATATCTGATTTGGACAAGACACAAGCTTTTTTTAAAAGAGGCAATGATGCGACTGAGCGACAAACACAGAAGTTGCCAACAGAACCGGGAAGTAATCAACAATCTGCTCAACTATTCCCCACAACAGAAGATGGAAACTATGGAAGTGATGCCAATGTTGGGCGTGATGTAACAAACCAGTCTAATACACGAAACGGGCGTTATGTACCTGACCCTTTTGACCAACTTGCTGCATTCGATAATCAGTCTTCCAACACGAGTACTCCCAAACTTACCAAGATAACTGATCAACCAACAAGACGCTCGAACGCATTTAGCTCATCCGTTACTGTTCCAATGTCAACATACGTTGTTGTCCCTTCTCAGCATGACATGGAACTATTTTATAGTTACATGAGATACGGTGAGTTGTCGTGTCGAAGTGTGTTAGGGGAAGCGACGTATAACAAGTGTATTAATTATTACAATAATGTCGTTTTGCGTAACCTTGGACAATTTCGTACGTAATTAGAAATATTTGTAAATCTTAATAATTTTAAATGGAAAAACGTGTGTCTCTTCAAAAGAGAAAGTTCGTTGAAAGCAGTCACGCATGGTTAAACACATTGAGCTCTTCGAAAAACTAGTAACATTCAAAAATTAACAGTCGCTATTATGCCACACTTGAGTGGCATTTCTTTAATAATCTAAACCATGTAAGGTGCCCCAATATTGTATCACCAAAGGCGTTTCCAATACCACACATGTAAATGCTTCTCCATCAACAAGCTAAAGTTTGTATTTACGGTGTGATTTTGACTTACTACGCTCCTCAAAATGCGATGAATTTAGGAGAAATCCGAACCAAAATTGTCTTTGAACTATGGTGTATCGTTTAAATGTTGATTTGAATGTATTTTAAGTTTTATAACTGTATAAAATTATTGAGTACGTGGCCTGTTGTTAAAAGATTAAACTGGATTTCAACAGTATGATTTATTTTATTTTTTTTTAATGTAAGTAAAAGTGTGTCGAATTGCAGTTTAAGAACTGCCATATTTCTTTTTGTTTGTTTACATATAGTGATGGTATTGAAAATGCGAGTGTTCCAGTGCACTCGACTTCTTTTTAAACGGAGGATTTACAAAACATTTGCAGATTAAATTAATAACATTGATTGTAAATGCTTTAAAACATAAGAACACAAAAAATATCATATGGAGCATCAGAGGCAGACGTAAGACCGAACGCGCTAAAGAAGACACGAAAACAAGCTTCAATATTTGTACATATGAATGATACAGCAAGAAATTGCGTTCACATTATTGTTTGTGGGTAAATCTAGCAAAACTAAAGAAAAAATTCATCATAATATACAGTTATGTAATAACAGATATCAGATCGTTTGCACGTTTATTATCGATATTGTGGCACGACAGCTATAGTATTTCTTAGATAAGATATTTATTACACCAACAAACCAATTCATTATGGTACACACTTTAGTAATTCAATACATTTGGCATTAATATATGACGCATTATTTCGCTCCGCCATAGTCTTAACAAAAATGTCATATCTTATAATATATGTATTGACCAAACTGTTATAAAAATCCAATTTGGCATCCTTGATGATGCTTCGAATTATAAATTCATCATTATCGTAAAGAACGTGTGTGATCTAGCTTTCTCGATATTTTACACAACTGACAACAGCAGCTAGCCGGCAACGCAGCCAGCTGTGTACAAAAGTATAACTTGACCTAGTTAATTTTACCTGGTTAAAGCGGTCAGTTTAAATTCCTTCTGACAAAAATCATAGTCTGCAGTCGTTGCTAAAGTAAGAGAGATACTCAAAATCAACAAATATTTCATAAAATAAAGTTAACCCATACAAAATTAGCGTTCCTTATAGCCATAGACAAGATTTCAACGCTAGATGTGGTATGTTAACATTTATTTAACGAGATACAAAATGCAAGTTTTTTGTGTGTTACAATATATTCCATGTTAATTTCCCGCCACGATATCCGAACATTTACGAGCGAACGCGAGACTGGCTTCGGGAAGCGTCGGAAGAACAACGAATTCGTGCGTCCGAAGCTGACCAAAACAAATATCGCGTTGGCTTGTAAATGTTCGGAATAATGTACGAAATATTCGTTGATTTTGAGTGTTTTTAACCATTAATTAGAGGTCACCTGCTGTATATGGTCAGCATATTTTATGAGTGTTTCTTTGAATAATCCCATGTTAATGATGGTGATTGTGAATGATCTTATGTGTAATAGTGTCCACCAAAAGTTATACTAATCAGACAAATGGACTCCACGCTCATTGGTTACCTGCCTGAAGTAGCCACTTGCCTATAGCAGCCATTTTGCCACTTGCAGTGACAGCATGCTTAACGCAGCTTTGATTGTATTGTCGTTCGCACTTAATTGAATAATCCTTAGTCTGAATTAACTTACCCTGTCAAATGTTTTAAACAGTTAAGAAATGTACTAGACTGTACTGCAGACACTCCCTGGTGTCAACTTTGATTATATGACTCAACTCAAGACGACCTCTTGGGGTCAATTAATTGCACAATTTAAACAAGAGCACCGCATAACGGGTGCCACGCTCGGCTGCGAAAGCTTGTCAGAATTTTTTTTTTAGAGGCCACAGTGACCTTGACCTTTGACCTAGTGACCCAACACGAGATGTGTTTGTTAGAAACACAATGCACCCTACTGCACCGCATTTAAATAAAATTTCTATTTATCATTTGGCAGGTATAGAAATTATCTCCCTTTAAAGGTTCTTACTTCCCATGAATTTTGTCCAATCCAACCAGAGGGGGGGGGGGGGTGTCTCACAGTCAATTATGACCATGTCAGATATCACTGACAACCAAGGCCTGTGGTTTAAAAGAGATCATAACCAGAGTTGATCATGTATCTATGGACATGAGTCCTCAGGTATGTAATGAATATCAAAGAAATTATAATTATATCATTAAAAAAACTTTGAAAAGTCAATCATTTGGGTTATAAATAATCAAAATAATAAATCTGTACAGTAACTGTGAAAAGAACTTCAATTCTTGGTAAGGAAATATATAATATGAGATTTATAATTATATAAATTACTTCCCTTGAAAATAATTGTCTCTAACAAATCTCTATTTTTAGTAGCAAATAATTAAAAGCCACTATACTGTCTGTGACTGTAGATTCACTACTCAAAATGTGCAGCTCCATGAGATACACATGCATGTCAAATAAATAAAGTGGCTATGTTCAATATTGAATATTTTTCTCCCTTTTTAAAGCTTATTACTTCCCTTAAATCTGTATTTTTTACCATAGATCGTAAAGGATGACCTTGACCTTTTACCACAATGTGTTTGTCAGAAACACAATGCCGCCTACTGCGCCGCTTTGATTTATTTAACAAAAATATATACGTGGGCAGGTCAGATAACTATGTCCATTTAAAGCTTATTACTTCCCTTGACTTTGTTTTTTCGACCATAGACCTTGAAGGATGATGTTCACCTTGAAATTTTACCACTCAAAATGTGCAGCTCCATGAGATACACATGCATGCCAAATATCAAGGTGCTATCTTCAATATTTAAAAAGTTATGACCAATGTTAAGGTTTTAGCACGACGCCTACGGCGTACGGCGGACGACGATCTGGCTATGACGATAGCTCGGGTTTTCTCCGAAAACAGCCTCGCTAAAAATCTGTTTGCAAGAAAAAACATATTTCTCAATCAAATGCATAAACGTCGATAGCACACAAAAAATGTTTCGAAGGAACTCAAGTGCATTATTTTTGATTTTTGAAACATAACGTGAATACTAGTATTAGCCACATTTAGATACTCTGTAAATGTCATAATGACACACATATTAAATTATTTTAAACTGACATTTTTATTTGAAAAATTACATGTTAACACTCTGTAAATTTTATAATGCCACACGGTCCTTTTTGTTGAGATTTTGAACAATGAATGGTTTTTAGTTTGCTTATACTCTTAAATCGTGCTTTTGACGCATTGATGTTTTTTCAATTAGATTATATACCCACTTTTAAACTATTGATTAAACAACATAAAAAGAATTATCCAACCTGAGCACACACAGTTAAAATTCGTTCTTATATTTAAATGGCTCAAGATATACTATGATAATGTAAGAATCGAAATGTATCCATTTGCCAGAACTATATATGTGTAGGACTAAATAAAATTTTAAGATGAACAGGAATGCAGACCGCTGAATTTAACTGATGAATTTATGATGTATTTCAAATTTTATGGGTTTATAAGTATTTGGGATATTAATTTGACGTTATAGAGATACATTTATTACACGTGTGTTGGAACTAAAGCACTTATCGAGGGAATCATCAATTCTTTGAAGTGAGACATTAGATACATATTTATGATCTGCTAATTGTCAGACAATACATCTTCCAAGAAGATTAAGCACCATGACAAAGGCCCGATGAAACGTCAACCAAATGAAATTCCATAAACATTCAAGTAATGTTTGAGCACAGTCCCCTCATTTCCGTCCAATAAACCTGATTGACAAAATCTCAAATGGGCAATGACATCTAAGTTTGATAAATGGCAATGATGAGCAGCAGGATTTCCCTTTATGTACATCTAACAGTCAAAATAATATCTTTCAGGGCGCGTGAGGTAAGTTTTCAAACGGCAGCATAACAAATTAATAATAAACAAAAACAGAAACACTCATGACTGGTAAGTGTCTACAGTTCAAAGTTCTTGAACGGTTCTTTTCAGCAGCTATTAAGTAGTTCATGCCATTTCGGAACGAAGCTGTATATAATACACATTATACTTTTAAACATAACATAGCTATTGCGATTCAGAGGAAGTAAACACATGAAGCATATGTCATTTTTATCTTTATGTGCAGACATTTCCTTTGCCTCCACGGGCAGTTCCGTCTCGCCAAATATCATCTTCACCTCCACATCAACTTTAATCAGCTCATCGCTGTCTGGAAGTTGGACCGTGACTTGTCCAAGAATTTCCTCTTCCGGTTCGTAAACCAACTGCGGCTTTTTCTGTGAAAACGCTTACATAATATTAAGCAATATTTACGTCTGTTGCGTTCTGAGGTTAATATGGCGACCAAATCGCTCTTCGTTCAGTTTTATTGTTTCGCTTTCATAACGTAATGTTTAAGCACATTTTATCACCAATCTCTCTCTTTCTCTGATGGTTCCTTCGTGCGACTCTGGATGGGAATGAAAGAAAAAAAACGGCGTCGCTCGGAATCATGACTCGGCAATTTTTAAAATCGTTCTTTATAGCATCTTGCATCATTACCGATCTGGAAATGCGCCTACGATTTACAACAGGTCTGTGTTCTTAATTTTGGGCTTGATCAGTAACTGGTCAATGTAATGAATAATTATGTCAATGCAGCCTTTAAAACGTGAATTTACTCACTATTTCATTGTGAGTAAATCAATTATTCCCTAATCTAAAATGCTTCAAAAAACAAAAACGAACAACAACACAACTTATAGGTACAAGGCATGTTATTGGCAGCAAAATACAAATTCAATAGAATCTTGATTAAGCGGACTTCATACAACTGCAATGACCCAGGGCGTGATTGCTCATGGGACGGAATTCTGATGATTGACTATTTGAAATATGTAGAAACCCAAAATGTAAAGGCCATCTTGGTAACTGAAAATATACTAAATAATGTTACAGCAAAGGAGTCAACAAGTAAGTAATACTGAACTATCAATAAAAATAATACCGTTGGCTGCATCTTATATGAAAATCTGAAACGAACTCCATTTACTATATTAACAACAATAGTGTATAAAAACTTCTTTTAAAACCGTCATAAATTCTGAAAATAAAAATTAATAATAAAAAAAAATGCACATATATCATACATATGATATAGCAAATTAAGCCAAGTAAGGGGGGGGGGGGGGGGGCGGGAAAACGACCTCGAGTGACAAAAAACGCGTCTATACACCTTTATAACGTCACGAAACCTTGCAATGCAAGAGCTAATTTCCCGCTAAATCAAATCGTAAAACGAACAAATACGATCAATACCGAAAACTATAAATAGAACCAATTTAGAAACGTAAATAATTTCATTTACTCACTATTTCATTGTGAGTAAATCAATTATTCCCTAATCTAAATTGCTTCAAAAAACAAAAACGAACAACAACACAACATATAGGTACAAGGCATGTTATTGGCATAAAATCGAGTAAAACAAAGAGAGTTTCTTGTATCAATATAAATGTATGTAATTTTAAACTTAGTTATGAAAATAAATTAAATAGAAAGTATTCTTAGCCAATTTTATCTCTATTCTGTACTATTGCAAACATCTAGACAGCCAGACTTCTATCCTCATCCTCTTACAGCAACCGACCTCAGAATAAGCGCATCTTCTGCAGAGCACCTACCTTGGCCTTCCGCCAATCGCAGAGCACATAACTTGGCATTCCGCCAATTGCAGAGCACGTGATTTTGCATTCCGCCAATTGCATAGCACATAACTTGGCATTCCGCCAATTGCAGAGCAATACATGTAAATACGCATTCGCCCAATTGCAGAGCACATAACTTGGCATTCCGCCAATTGCAGAGCACATAACTTGGCATTTCGCCAATGTAGAGCATATAACTTGGCATTCAGCCAATTGCAGAGCACATAACTTGGCATTCCGCCAATTGCAGAGCACATACATGTAACTATACATTCGGCCAAATGCAGAGCGCATAACTAGGCATTCGGCCGAATGCAGAGCACATAACTTGGCATTCCGCCAATTGCAGAGCACATAACTTGGCATTCCGCCAATTGCAGAGCACATAACTTGGCATTCCGCAAAATGCAGAGCACATAACTTGGCATTCCGCAAAATGCAGAGCACATAACTTGCCATTCCGCAAAATGCAGAGCACATAACTTGGCATTCCGCAAAATGCAGAGCACATAACTTGGCATTCCACCAATTGCAGAGCAAATAATTTGGCATTCCGCCAATTGCAGAGCACATAACTTGTCATTCCGCCAATTGCAGAACACAAAACTTCGCATTCCGTCAATTCCAGAGAACATAGCTTGGCATTTCCTCAATTGCAAAACACATAACCTGCTGTTCTGCCAATTATCAAAGAAATAATATGCCAATCCGCCAATATTAATCCACAAAAAGATTGTATTCCGCCTACTACAGAGCACATCACGACTAACTAACATTCAACTAATCACAACGCGAATTTAAAACAAATAACTTATTATAAACCAAGTAGAATCTTGAAAACTATTCTCCTCAAAGTAGCCAAACATATTTTTTGCAAGCTATTCAAATAGCCAACAACATTGCTTATAGCATGTATACGAATAATACTTAAATACAAACGAACATTAATGCATATATCTTATTAATCAAACTTATAAGAAGACAGTCTATGAACTACAAATTGAAGAGCACATACATGTAACTAGGCATTCGGCCAATTGCAGAACACATAACCTGCTATTCCGCCAATTATCAAACACATAACATGCCAATCCGTCAATATTATTATACACAAATATTGTATTCCGCCCACTACAGATCACATCACCACTAACTGACATTCCACTTATCACAACTCGAATTTAACAAAATTAACTTATTTTAAACCAAGTATAATATTGAGAATATAAATCCTCAAAGTAAGCAACCATATTATTTTGCATTAAAAATTATTCAAATAGGACCAGTGTTGATTATATCATGTACACGAATAATACTGAAGTAAAAATAAATATAGATGCATATATTTTAATAATCTATGAACTACCACTGCCACAAAAGATAACACACAATTAACGCACCCCACCAGACCGAAAAAAAAATGCAAACCAAATTTAACAGCATCCAGTCTGAACTCTGTAATTTTCTTCTTAAAAATATCTGTAACACTTGAATACGAGATTGACTGACTTGTTTAAAATCTAAGAACATAAGTGTTAGTCCTTTTGCAAAACCGAACTGAACGAAATAAACACTCAGATGACGAATGTTCTATATTTGCCTTATTCAAGTAACGTTCAAGTAAATTTGAATTACACCTAGCATTAACTGTCCTGGTAATAATAACATTATTCCCTTCCCTCAGAACGTCTATTTTCGATTTGTGAACACAATATTACAATGCGTGTCTAGAATATCAATATGGCATTTCTATAGAGCAAGCGCTTCAGAGATACGGAAAAAACAACAAACGATAAAACAAACAAACAAACAACCAATTCTTATATCAGCTAAAAAACTGTTTTAGACGCATAACGCTTTACAAATAATTAAATTATAGAAGAAATTGGTATCTTTTTATGTACTAGTTTGGAAACAGGCCGAGTACTCCAACTTAAACATAACATTTACCAATCATTCTCACATGGATAGTTTACATGAGCCATCATATTAGCCCACTTAATAGCATAAAAGATGTTATTCAACTAAGATTTGCTGCATTTCTTCCGACTTGCATTCAACTCGCCACTAACTAAATTTTTCAAAAGCTATATATGTGTACGTCCTAATCGTGGAAACCTCACGTACGTCCGTTTAAACAAGCATTTCTGACAGCTGAAAACAGTTCTGGGGACAACGTTGATGATCTCGAAACATCCTGCCAGGCTTTAGACATAAAACATATGTAAACATAGAACAGAAAATAACGCATGGAAAATCTAAAGA
This sequence comes from Dreissena polymorpha, assembly GCF_020536995.1. Lineage (NCBI taxonomy): Eukaryota > Metazoa > Mollusca > Bivalvia > Myida > Dreissenidae > Dreissena > Dreissena polymorpha. The sequence continues at coordinate 14,071,429 of NC_068358.1, read as the reverse complement.
TTAATACATATTTTCAAGAAGATAAACAATTGCATGGATTATTTGTATTAAACATAGTTTATTACAATGAAATTTCAAATAACAAAGATGTTCAAAATAATAACAACATTAAAAAATATCTGATACACCTTTAATTCAAATTAAGACCAAATGAATACGAAAAACCCCATACCCAGTAATGGAACAACCCATTTTCCCACGGTAAAATTGTTTACGTTCTAAATTTATCTCGGGGGTTTTCTCAAAATAGCTATTGTCAGTGAACAACTCCTAGTCAGCAACAGTCGATGCGAGCAACAAGATCATTGCTGGTAAATTTCTTTGATCCGAAATCGGTATTTTACATTGAACATAAATTTCTCTAGCGTCATTAATAAATTTCTCTAGCGTTATTAAAAACTAAAATTTCTGCAATATATTGGTTAAACACAGAAAATCAAACAACGTAGGGAAAAAAGGAATAGACGGCCAATATGGAGCGACTAAAGTGCCCTTTGCCTTGCACTGTTCTAAACAAAAAACGCGTCTATACACCTTTATAACGTCACGAAACCTTGCAATGCAAGAGCTAATTTCCCTCTAAATCAAATCGTAAAACGAACAAAAACGATCAATACCGAAAACTATAAATAGAACCAATTTAGAAACGTGAATGATTTCATTTTCCGGCTTATGGCGAACCTTTAAAAGCCGCTTGAAATGATCCCCCTGTGTCTGTTGTATACATTTCTGCTCGCACAACATGAGCTGCAATATGCTATCATGTACAAGAAACATGACAACCACTAATTCTTTTAAATGTCTTCTGTACCACCTAAAAACGAATTGTTCAGAATCAATTACCTATAACGCATTGATCCTGACAGATAGAATAAAGTGATCCGTTCTGTGTTTCGCAACATTAAAGACTGTCTGATTATGTCTTTGTTATTTTTTTGTTTGATTTTTGCCGTATTCCACAGTTTTGGAAACGATCGGATTTTATTTGTGTTTTTATAACGTATGTGTTTTCTCTAATCATGACCATGAATGTAAGACCCAAACCATTTTCTTACTTTATGAGTGATGTCTATTACGATCAATTCAACCGAAGACTATACCTCCCAGATCAACAACTGTAACTGTTGCTCTATTTCTACGCTTTAATTCATACAAATCTGACTATATGTAGCTCAAAGGCATTTGTTTCCTTTCGGCAAGATGCTTTTTGTTTAGCTCGTTGTATGTGAGAGTATGGAATGAAAACTCTGCTAGCAGATTGCTTCACCGGTTCAAGTTTAAACTGGTTCCCAATCGAAACACACGAGAAAACAATTTGAATTTAGTGTCAAAAGTAGTATATTAAAGTCGTTTTTAAAATGGAAGTAAAGTTAATTTTTGCTTAAGACCTTTTGATATCGTTTTATTATATTTTGTTTATAAAAAATGCACAGCAGTTTCGTGTGTCCAATAAAAATAAAACGGCTCTTATAAACGCGTTTTATTTTATAGTCTCCCTTGAATCCAGTTTGTGTTCGGATCAAAAAATAAATTAATGTTATATTGACTGTCACATTACGTTCGCTTGTTTTAATCAATGTATTGAATGTGATTAATTATAGAAGTGGTTTTATTTTATATTATGTAAATTCGTAGCCTTATTATGTGTTATTCTACACTGAAACATAATATAATATACAATCGGTATAGGTATAGAATATTGGCTTGCTTTGACTGTGAGGTACGTCCAATTCTCTATCGAAACGATTTAAGCGTGAATTTTCAAGATCGCGATACGAGTCGGTAATCTGAACTTACTAGTATTTCATGTACCACGCACATTAAAACTAATTATCATTGTGTTTATATACGGAATGCGTGGTATTTAACGCTTTGGTGAGCCAATTAAAATTCCCATGCGTCATTATCCTATCTTATTCCACGAATGAAGGTAACGGAGATTTAAGCATTTTATTTCCTCGTTCGTGTCAAGTGGAGATATGACTTATATAAACATTTATAATAAAACAATAATACGACTGGCCAAGGTTTTACAAGGACCGGTTGTTGAAAACACACGTTCGTTTAGACCCTATTGAAGGATAACCCATTGGTACTGCTTCAGGAAAAAAAGGTTTGTGGAATTTTATTTTATATGGTAATATATTAAAATGTACGGGTAGAAAGGCAATACAGATCGTTATCGATAAGGGCGCATGGCGGCTTTTGCTTTTTTTACAAACAACACTTCTCTTTTTTCTACTTTTTTTCATAGCCGTCTACCAGCGTTTCTGTTTCCTCTCTGGTTCAATTTGAACTGCGCGACGCAATGTTATCAATAGTTCGTCTGACAGTCGCGCGCGTAAATGACGTCACGATTTTAGGAAAAAGTGGTGTTTAACCTATTGAAAGTTGCAACCGCATTGACATTGTGTCACACCGGTCTTACTGACCTGTGTGAATGCGCGCTAAGCATTGTGGGAAACGGACTTTTTTCCATCATGGCGTTGGTAAACATAAGGGGGCACACTACAGTTTTTCACAAATCGGCTACTGGCTGCCGGGGTGGGGGCACTGTCCGTCCTCACAGCTAACACAACGTCTACACCTGAAATCATACAAAACATATCTTCAGTATTGTTGGGGGTATGTCTTCCAGAAAATACATGGATAGCCATGGTGCACCCACTTGCTGTATATTTTTATCATGGAAAATCAGCCAATTTAGGGGTCTGAATGTCACCTGTTTTCGAGGCCATTTCTGTGATTTTCAACACAAATTTACCACTAAACTGCAAATGCCAGTTCATTAAACACTTTCTGCTTTACTGCATCACTAACCAGATATTTGACCGACACCGAAGAATCCTAGGGTCATCCACGCGGTTTTTTGCAGAAATTCAGTTGAGTGGAGGCACCTTTAAAATTCATGCAAAATTAGCCTTCGGAGCTAGAAACCAGCATGTACGTATTTCATGACCTTGACTGCCCAGCAGACACACTGGCTAGGCACTGGACACATTTTCGAATTCACTAAGCATGCATTTCAAACCACCACCACTCAAATCTGATACTTTAAACTTGTAAAACACTATTATTGCTGCTCAGTTTTATTGTATCCCTATTTATTAGAAATTTCTCCCCTGCCAATTCGACACTAAGGCTCAAAACTGTATAGTGCTACCTTAAGAAACACCATACTATGGTAGAATCAGGAAAGTTGACTATTTTCATGAGGTTTACTCATATATGAGTGTGTACAATAAATTTTAAAATCCTGGGACGACTCGTGTATTTTTTATGCCTTGTTTTCTACACATGATAATTTGGTCATTTTCAGTACTGTTTCCCACTATCTGCAGACTGTACTACTGAGCCAGGAATTGCATTATGTTTGCAAGCAAATTTCAACAAACACTGCATTTTTGTACCCAATCATTTAAAAAATGATGTCCAAATGATAATTAACAGCCAAACACTTCTGATCAATGCATTGGTGCTGAAAAATCCTCAAAAAGCATAGCAAAAAGGTTAATTTTTTGAAAGTTTTTACATATTTTCATTTAAAAAAGCCCATTTAATTACATGATTTACCTTTTCTTATGCAAACCTACCACTGAATTTTCTTCTACAAACAAGCACAGTACTTTGAGTAATGTAAACATTTGATTAAACATGGCTTTGGCTGCCACAATGGACTAAAATGACAATATCTCCCAATGAAAGGGAGGTAATCCAAAAGTTATAGAGATGACCACTGGCCAATCTTAAAAATTAACAAAAATAGATACAGCACAGGGAAAAACAAGAACCTTGGCACTTATCAGATGGGATTAAACAAACCTTTGCACATACAAAGAAAGTATTTTCTGGATTAAACTGGATTAAAAATGTTGGGCACACAGGACAAAACAAACTACATAAAAATGCTTGCCAGTGGTGTTCGAACACGTGTGCGAATGGAACTTCAAAATTTAAAGACAATAAAATCAAACGATAGCAATTACTTTGTAACAAGAAGTTCACAGGCTCTTGCTAACATAATTCCGTGTTTCAGCAACGATCATTCAAAGTGCTCAAAAGCGTCTACCGTGTGCCAGCACCACATGTCAAGCATTCGAAAGTACAGCGTAAAACATTTGCCATACGGACAGCACCTTCATCTTTCGAATACGGATAGCAGCCGTCTCAAAGACACTATATCAAGTACTTTTGATACCAAAACACTTCAATATGTAAGCAATCTGTACAATGCAAACAGATGTGAGAGTTTGCACTCGACAATTTTCAACTATGCCCCAAAATTCACATGTTGGAAAAGGAATTTTTCCGGCCTATGCCATTCAGCAACCCATTCTCGAACGCATGGAAAAGGCAGAGCCACGTTTATTTTGGCTCGCACTGTCGGTATTAAAGTAAAACAGCATTCACAGATGTACAGGAATTTACAACATATTGACAAACGGAGCACTTATCATTCACGAAGAAAGGAATCCTTTCAATATAAGCAAACCAGATACTTTTTGCGAAAACGGGTTTCAAACCTTCCACTACTGAAAGACTCACTGTATTCATCTCAGCCATCATCTTCAGCTGGGGACCATAGTTATGGAATAAGTTATTAGATCTGTTTGCAATGTGCAGATTGACAAAGAACAATCTTCACTAGAAACAAAAACAAGAAATCAGAGATTTAAAACAATGTAAACAGTGATCAACAAACCAGTTACCTTTCACATAATACACTTCGGGTAACCATGATGACCAGTGCATTCTCTTGTCGCCAAGCACTTTTTTGGCTCGCAGCACCCCATATCCATAGCGGTCATGCTCACCCACCCATAACCGACAAGCACCTGCTGCTTTCAATAGTGAAATGTAAGGTTTTTCCAGGGGGGAAAATGGACAAAAACAGCATTAATATCCATACTTGTTTGCATTTTCAGTCATAGCTTATGGCCAGTGCATTTTATGCAAGTGTCCCTTCTTTTCACACAGTTCAACGGTTAAAAAACCTTGTAGAACAAAAGTCTGGAGGTGCAGGTGCAGCAGGTGCTTGTCGGTTATGGGTGGGTGAGCATGACCGCTATGGATATGGGGTGCTGCGAGCCACAGTGGCCGGCAAGCGCATACATTTCCTCGCACACCGGCTTGCGTTCTTTTTGCACTTCTTGGGTACAATGATTATGACAGACACAATGAATGTTTCACATATATGTCGCAACAAAACGTGCATTAAGGTGGAACATTTGTCGTATGAGCCCCAATCTGTGAATTATTCTCGAAAAAAGTGCTTGGCGACAAGAGAATGCACTGGTCATCATTGTTACCCGAAGTGTATTATGTGAAAGGTAACTGGTTTGTTGATCACTGTTTACATTGTTTTAAATCTCTGATTTCTTGTTTTTGTTTCTAGTGAAGATTGTTCTTTGTCAATCTGCACATTGCAAACAGATCTAATAACTGATTCCATAACTATGGTCCCCAGCTGAAGATGATGGCTGAGATGAATACAGTGAGTCTTTCAGTAGTGGAAGGTTTGAAACCCGTTTTCGCAAAAAGTATCTGGTTTGCTTATATTGAAAGGATTCCTTTCTTCGTGAATGATAAGTGCTCCGTTTGTCAATATGTTGTAAATTCCTGTACATCTGTGAATGCTGTTTTACTTTAATACCGACAGTGCGAGCCAAAATAAACGTGGCTCTGCCTTTTCCATGCGTTCGAGAATGGGTTGCTGAATGGCATAGGCCGGAAAAATTCCTTTTCCAACATGTGAATTTTGGGGCATAGTTGAAAATTGTCGAGTGCAAACTCTCACATCTGTTTGCATTGTACAGATTGCTTACATATTGAAGTGTTTTGGTATCAAAAGTACTTGATATAGTGTCTTTGAGACGGCTGCTATCCGTATTCGAAAGATGAAGGTGCTGTCCGTATGGCAAATGTTTTACGCTGTACTTTCGAATGCTTGACATGTGGTGCTGGCACACGGTAGACGCTTTTGAGCACTTTGAATGATCGTTGCTGAAACACGGAATTATGTTAGCAAGAGCCTGTGAACTTCTTGTTACAAAGTAATTGCTATCGTTTGATTTTATTGTCTTTAAATTTTGAAGTTCCATTCGCACACGTGTTCGAACACCACTGGCAAGCATTTTTATGTAGTTTGTTTTGTCCTGTGTGCCCAACATTTTTAATCCAGTTTAATCCAGAAAATACTTTCTTTGTATGTGCAAAGGTTTGTTTAATCCCATCTGATAAGTGCCAAGGTTCTTGTTTTTCCCTGTGCTGTATCTATTTTTGTTAATTTTTAAGATTGGCCAGTGGTCATCTCTATAACTTTTGGATTACCTCCCTTTCATTGGGAGATATTGTCATTTTAGTCCATTGTGGCAGCCAAAGCCATGTTTAATCAAATGTTTACATTACTCAAAGTACTGTGCTTGTTTGTAGAAGAAAATTCAGTGGTAGGTTTGCATAAGAAAAGGTAAATCATGTAATTAAATGGGCTTTTTTAAATGAAAATATGTAAAAACTTTCAAAAAATTAACCTTTTTGCTATGCTTTTTGAGGATTTTTCAGCACCAATGCATTGATCAGAAGTGTTTGGCTGTTAATTATCATTTGGACATCATTTTTTAAATGATTGGGTACAAAAATGCAGTGTTTGTTGAAATTTGCTTGCAAACATAATGCAATTCCTGGCTCAGTAGTACAGTCTGCAGATAGTGGGAAACAGTACTGAAAATGACCAAATTATCATGTGTAGAAAACAAGGCATAAAAAATACACGAGTCGTCCCAGGATTTTAAAATTTATTGTACACACTCATATATGAGTAAACCTCATGAAAATAGTCAACTTTCCTGATTCTACCATAGTATGGTGTTTCTTAAGGTAGCACTATACAGTTTTGAGCCTTAGTGTCGAATTGGCAGGGGAGAAATTTCTAATAAATAGGGATACAATAAAACTGAGCAGCAATAATAGTGTTTTACAAGTTTAAAGTATCAGATTTGAGTGGTGGTGGTTTGAAATGCATGCTTAGTGAATTCGAAAATGTGTCCAGTGCCTAGCCAGTGTGTCTGCTGGGCAGTCAAGGTCATGAAATACGTACATGCTGGTTTCTAGCTCCGAAGGCTAATTTTGCATGAATTTTAAAGGTGCCTCCACTCAACTGAATTTTTTGCAAAAAACCGCGTGGATGACCCTAGGATTCTTCGGTGTCGGTCAAATATCTGGTTAGTGATGCAGTAAAGCAGAAAGTGTTTAATGAACTGGCATTTGCAGTTTAGTGGTAAATTTGTGTTGAAAATCACAGAAATGGCCTCGAAAACAGGTGACATTCAGACCCCTAAATTGGCTGATTTTCCATGATAAAAATATACAGCAAGTGGGTGCACCATGGCTATCCATGTATTTTCTGGAAGACATACCCCCAACAATACTGAAGATATGTTTTGTATGATTTCAGGTGTAGACGTTGTGTTAGCTGTGAGGACGGACAGTGCCCCCACCCCGGCAGCCAGTAGCCGATTTGTGAAAAACTGTAGTGTGCCCCCTTAAGGTAAAGTGTCAATTTTTCAAGTCCTGTCAAAAACATTTAATTGCATTTAAAAATGTTGCTGAACATGTCAGCATTTTATTTTCGACAATATTTCCAATCGGAAAACACTAAACACCAGCATACTAAGGGCTCAAACAAAGGGAGGTAACTCAATGTCTGGTATTGGCAATTTTTTATTTATGCACATTAATGGATCTTTACAAGTTTTATTGACCATATTTACCAATTTACAACTGCTTACAAAGATTATTGTGCTAAAGCAAGAGTCCAATAGTGAAATGTAAGGTTTTTCCAGGGGGGAAAATGGACAAAAACAGCATTAATATCCATACTTGTTTGCATTTTCAGTCATAGCTTGTGGCCAGTGCATTTTATGCAAGTGTCCCTTCTTTTCACACAGTTCAACGGTTAAAAAACCTTGTAGAACATAAGTCTGGAGGTGCAGGTGCAGCAGGTGCTTGTCGGTTATGGGTGGGTGAGCATGACCGCTATGGATATGGGGTGCTGCGAGCCACAGTGGCCGGCAAGCGCATACATTTCCTCGCACACCGGCTTGCGTTCTTTTTGCACTTCTTGGGTACAATGATTATGACAGACACAATGAATGTTTCACATATATGTCGCAACAAAACGTGCATTAAGGTGGAACATTTGTCGTATGAGCCCCAATCGGTGAATTATTCTCGAAAAAAGTGCTTGGCGACAAGAGAATGCACTGGTCATCATGGTTACCCGAAGTGTATTATGTGAAAGGTAACTGGTTTGTTGATCACTGTTTACATTGTTTTAAATCTCTGATTTCTTGTTTTTGTTTCTAGTGAAGATTGTTCTTTGTCAATCTGCACATTGCAAACAGATCTAATAACTTATTCCATAACTATGGTCCCCAGCTGAAGATGATGGCTGAGATGAATACAGTGAGTCTTTCAGTAGTGGAAGGTTTGAAACCCGTTTTCGCAAAAAGTATCTGGTTTGCTTATATTGAAAGGATTCCTTTCTTCGTGAATGATAAGTGCTCCGTTTGTCAATATGTTGTAAATTCCTGTACATCTGTGAATGCTGTTTTACTTTAATACCGACAGTGCGAGCCAAAATAAACGTGGCTCTGCCTTTTCCATGCGTTCGAGAATGGGTTGCTGAATGGCATAGGCCGGAAAAATTCCTTTTCCAACATGTGAATTTTGGGGCATAGTTGAAAATTGTCGAGTGCAAACTCTCACATCTGTTTGCATTGTACAGATTGCTTACATATTGAAGTGTTTTGGTATCAAAAGTACTTGATATAGTGTCTTTGAGACGGCTGCTATCCGTATTCGAAAGATGAAGGTGCTGTCCGTATGGCAAATGTTTTACGCTGTACTTTCGAATGCTTGACATGTGGTGCTGGCACACGGTAGACGCTTTTGAGCACTTTGAATGATCGTTGCTGAAACACGGAATTATGTTAGCAAGAGCCTGTGAACTTCTTGTTACAAAGTAATTGCTATCGTTTGATTTTATTGTCTTTAAATTTTGAAGTTCCATTCGCACACGTGTTCGAACACCACTGGCAAGCATTTTTATGTAGTTTGTTTTGTCCTGTGTGCCCAACATTTTTAATCCAGTTTAATCCAGAAAATACTTTCTTTGTATGTGCAAAGGTTTGTTTAATCCCATCTGATAAGTGCCAAGGTTCTTGTTTTTCCCTGTGCTGTATCTATTTTTGTTAATTTTTAAGATTGGCCAGTGGTCATCTCTATAACTTTTGGATTACCTCCCTTTCATTGGGAGATATTGTCATTTTAGTCCATTGTGGCAGCCAAAGCCATGTTTAATCAAATGTTTACATTACTCAAAGTACTGTGCTTGTTTGTAGAAGAAAATTCAGTGGTAGGTTTGCATAAGAAAAGGTAAATCATGTAATTAAATGGGCTTTTTTAAATGAAAATATGTAAAAACTTTCAAAAAATTAACCTTTTTGCTATGCTTTTTGAGGATTTTTCAGCACCAATGCATTGATCAGAAGTGTTTGGCTGTTAATTATCATTTGGACATCATTTTTTAAATGATTGGGTACAAAAATGCAGTGTTTGTTGAAATTTGCTTGCAAACATAATGCAATTCCTGGCTCAGTAGTACAGTCTGCAGATAGTGGGAAACAGTACTGAAAATGACCAAATTATCATGTGTAGAAAACAAGGCATAAAAAATACACGAGTCGTCCCAGGATTTTAAAATTTATTGTACACACTCATATATGAGTAAACCTCATGAAAATAGTCAACTTTCCTGATTCTACCATAGTATGGTGTTTCTTAAGGTAGCACTATACAGTTTTGAGCCTTAGTGTCGAATTGGCAGGGGAGAAATTTCTAATAAATAGGGATACAATAAAACTGAGCAGCAATAATAGTGTTTTACAAGTTTAAAGTATCAGATTTGCGTGGTGGTGGTTTGAAATGCATGCTTAGTGAATTCGAAAATGTGTCCAGTGCCTAGCCAGTGTGTCTGCTGGGCAGTCAAGGTCATGAAATACGTACATGCTGGTTTCTAGCTCCGAAGGCTAATTTTGCATGAATTTTAAAGGTGCCTCCACTCAACTGAATTTCTGCAAAAAACCGCGTGGATGACCCTAGGATTCTTCGGTGTCGGTCAAATATCTGGTTAGTGATGCAGTAAAGCAGAAAGTGTTTAATGAACTGGCATTTGCAGTTTAGTGGTAAATTTGTGTTGAAAATCACAGAAATGGCCTCGAAAACAGGTGACATTCAGACCCCTAAATTGGCTGATTTTCCATGATAAAAATATACAGCAAGTGGGTGCACCATGGCTATCCATGTATTTTCTGGAAGACATACCCCCAACAATACTGAAGATATGTTTTGTATGATTTCAGGTGTAGACGTTGTGTTAGCTGTGAGGACGGACAGTGCCCCCACCCCGGCAGCCAGTAGCCGATTTGTGAAAAACTGTAGTGTGCCCCCTTAAGGTAGCACTATACAGTTTTGAGCCTTAGTGTCGAATTGGCAGGGGAGAAATTTCTAATAAATAGGGATACAATAAAACTGAGCAGCAATAATAGTGTTTTACAAGTTTAAAGTATCAGATTTGAGTGGTGGTGGTTTGAAATGCATGCTTAGTGAATTCGAAAATGTGTCCAGTGCCTAGCCAGTGTGTCTGCTGGGCAGTCAAGGTCATGAAATACGTACATGCTGGTTTCTAGCTCCGAAGGCTAATTTTGCATGAATTTTAAAGGTGCCTCCACTCAACTGAATTTCTGCAAAAAACCGCGTGGATGACCCTAGGATTCTTCGGTGTCGGTCAAATATCTGGTTAGTGATGCAGTAAAGCAGAAAGTGTTTAATGAACTGGCATTTGCAGTTTAGTGGTAAATTTGTGTTGAAAATCACAGAAATGGCCTCGAAAACAGGTGACATTCAGACCCCTAAATTGGCTGATTTTCCATGATAAAAATATACAGCAAGTGGGTGCACCATGGCTATTCATGTATTTTCTGGAAGACATACCCCCAACAATACTGATGATATGTTTTGTATGATTTCAGGTGTAGACGTTGTGTTAGCTGTGAGGACGGACAGTGCCCCCACCCCGGCAGCCAGTAGCCGATTTGTGAAAAACTGTAGTGTGCCCCCTTAAGGTAAAGTGTCAATTTTTCAAGTCCTGTCAAAAACATTTGATTGCATTTAAAAATGTTGCTGTACATGTCAGCATTTTATTTTCGACAATATTTCCAATCGGAAAACACTTAACACCAGCATACTAAGGGCTCAAACAAAGGGAGGTAACTCAATGTCTGGTATTGGCAATTTTTTATTTATGCACATTAATGGATCTTTACAAGTTTTATTGACCATATTTACCAATTTACAACTGCTTACAAAGATTATTGTGCTAAAGCGAGAGTCCAATAGTGAAATGTAAGGTTTTTCCAGGGGGGGAAATGGACAAAAACAGCATTAATATCCATACTTGTTTGCATTTTCAGTCATAGCTTATGGCCAGTGCATTTTATGCAAGTGTCCCTTCTTTTCACACAGTTCAACGGTTAAAAAACCTTGTAGAACAAAAGTCTGGAGGTGCAGGTGCAGCAGGTGCTTGTCGGTTATGGGTGGGTGAGCATGACCGCTATGGATATGTGGTGCTGCGAGCCACAGTGGCCGGCACGCGCATACATTTCCTCGCACACCGGCTTGCGTTCTTTTTGCACTTCTTGGGTACAATGATTATGACAGACACAATGAATGTTTCACATATATGTCGCAACAAAACGTGCATTAAGGTGGAACATTTGTCGTATGAGCCCCAATCGGTGAATTATTCTCGAAAAAAGTGCTTGGCGACAAGAGAATGCACTGGTCATCATGGTTACCCGAAGTGTATTATGTGAAAGGTAACTGGTTTGTTGATCACTGTTTACATTGTTTTAAATCTCTGATTTCTTGTTTTTGTTTCTAGTGAAGATTGTTCTTTGTCAATCTGCACATTGCAAACAGATCTAATAACTTATTCCATAACTATGGTCCCCAGCTGAAGATGATGGCTGAGATGAATACAGTGAGTCTTTCAGTAGTGGAAGGTTTGAAACCCGTTTTCGCAAAAAGTATCTGGTTTGCTTATATTGAAAGGATTCCTTTCTTCGTGAATGATAAGTGCTCCGTTTGTCAATATGTTGTAAATTCCTGTACATCTGTGAATGCTGTTTTACTTTAATACCGACAGTGCGAGCCAAAATAAACGTGGCTCTGCCTTTTCCATGCGTTCGAGAATGGGTTGCTGAATGGCATAGGCCGGAAAAATTCCTTTTCCAACATGTGAATTTTGGGGCATAGTTGAAAATTGTCGAGTGCAAACTCTCACATCTGTTTGCATTGTACAGATTGCTTACATATTGAAGTGTTTTGGTATCAAAAGTACTTGATATAGTGTCTTTGAGACGGCTGCTATCCGTATTCGAAAGATGAAGGTGCTGTCCGTATGGCAAATGTTTTACGCTGTACTTTCGAATGCTTGACATGTGGTGCTGGCACACGGTAGACGCTTTTGAGCACTTTGAATGATCGTTGCTGAAACACGGAATTATGTTAGCAAGAGCCTTTGAACTTCTTGTTACAAAGTAATTGCTATCGTTTGATTTTATTGTCTTTAAATTTTGAAGTTCCATTCGCACACGTGTTCGAACACCACTGGCAAGCATTTTTATGTAGTTTGTTTTGTCCTGTGTGCCCAACATTTTTAATCCAGTTTAATCCAGAAAATACTTTCTTTGTATGTGCAAAGGTTTGTTTAATCCCATCTGATAAGTGCCAAGGTTCTTGTTTTTCCCTGTGCTGTATCTATTTTTGTTAATTTTTAAGATTGGCCAGTGGTCATCTCTATAACTTTTGGATTACCTCCCTTTCATTGGGAGATATTGTCATTTTAGTCCATTGTGGCAGCCAAAGCCATGTTAAATCAAATGTTTACATTACTCAAAGTACTGTGCTTGTTTGTAGAAGAAAATTCAGTGGTAGGTTTGCATAAGAAAAGGTAAATCATGTAATTAAATGGGCTTTTTTAAATGAAAATATGTAAAAACTTTCAAAAAATTAACCTTTTTGCTATGCTTTTTGAGGATTTTTCAGCACCAATGCATTGATCAGAAGTGTTTGGCTGTTAATTATCATTTGGACATCATTTTTTAAATGATTGGGTACAAAAATGCAGTGTTTGTTGAAATTTGCTTGCAAACATAATGCAATTCCTGGCTCAGTAGTACAGTCTGCAGATAGTGGGAAACAGTACTGAAAATGACCAAATTATCATGTGTAGAAAACAAGGCATAAAAAATACACGAGTCGTCCCAGGATTTTAAAATTTATTGTACACACTCATATATGAGTAAACCTCATGAAAATAGTCAACTTTCCTGATTCTACCATAGTATGGTGTTTCTTAAGGTAGCACTATACAGTTTTGAGCCTTAGTGTCGAATTGGCAGGGGAGAAATTTCTAATAAATAGGGATACAATAAAACTGAGCAGCAATAATAGTGTTTTACAAGTTTAAAGTATCAGATTTGCGTGGTGGTGGTTTGAAATGCATGCTTAGTGAATTCGAAAATGTGTCCAGTGCCTAGCCAGTGTGTCTGCTGGGCAGTCAAGGTCATGAAATACGTACATGCTGGTTTCTAGCTCCGAAGGCTAATTTTGCATGAATTTTAAAGGTGCCTCCACTCAACTGAATTTCTGCAAAAAACCGCGTGGATGACCCTAGGATTCTTCGGTGTCGGTCAAATATCTGGTTAGTGATGCAGTAAAGCAGAAAGTGTTTAATGAACTGGCATTTGCAGTTTAGTGGTAAATTTGTGTTGAAAATCACAGAAATGGCCTCGAAAACAGGTGACATTCAGACCCCTAAATTGGCTGATTTTCCATGATAAAAATATACAGCAAGTGGGTGCACCATGGCTATCCATGTATTTTCTGGAAGACATACCCCCAACAATACTGAAGATATGTTTTGTATGATTTCAGGTGTAGACGTTGTGTTAGCTGTGAGGACGGACAGTGCCCCCACCCCGGCAGCCAGTAGCCGATTTGTGAAAAACTGTAGTGTGCCCCCTTAAGGTAGCACTATACAGTTTTGAGCCTTAGTGTCGAATTGGCAGGGGAGAAATTTCTAATAAATAGGGATACAATAAAACTGAGCAGCAATAATAGTGTTTTACAAGTTTAAAGTATCAGATTTGAGTGGTGGTGGTTTGAAATGCATGCTTAGTGAATTCGAAAATGTGTCCAGTGCCTAGCCAGTGTGTCTGCTGGGCAGTCAAGGTCATGAAATACGTACATGCTGGTTTCTAGCTCCGAAGGCTAATTTTGCATGAATTTTAAAGGTGCCTCCACTCAACTGAATTTCTGCAAAAAACCGCGTGGATGACCCTAGGATTCTTCGGTGTCGGTCAAATATCTGGTTAGTGATGCAGTAAAGCAGAAAGTGTTTAATGAACTGGCATTTGCAGTTTAGTGGTAAATTTGTGTTGAAAATCACAGAAATGGCCTCGAAAACAGGTGACATTCAGACCCCTAAATTGGCTGATTTTCCATGATAAAAATATACAGCAAGTGGGTGCACCATGGCTATTCATGTATTTTCTGGAAGACATACCCCCAACAATACTGAAGATATGTTTTGTATGATTTCAGGTGTAGACGTTGTGTTAGCTGTGGGGACGGACAGTGCCCCCACCCCGGCAGCCAGTAGCCGATTTGTGAAAAACTGTAGTGTGCCCCCTTAAGGTAAAGTGTCAATTTTTCAAGTCCTGTCAAAAACATTTAATTGCATTTAAAAATGTTGCTGAACATGTCAGCATTTTATTTTCGACAATATTTCCAATCGGAAAACACTTAACACCAGCATACTAAGGGCTCAAACAAAGGGAGGTAACTCAATGTCTGGTATTGGCAATTTTTTATTTATGCACATTAATGGATCTTTACAAGTTTTATTGACCATATTTACCAATTTACAACTGCTTACAAAGATTATTGTGCTAAAGCGAGAGTCCAATAGTGAAATGTAAGGTTTTTCCAGGGGGGGAAATGGACAAAAACAGCATTAATATCCATACTTGTTTGCATTTTCAGTCATAGCTTATGGCCAGTGCATTTTATGCAAGTGTCCCTTCTTTTCACACAGTTCAACGGTTAAAAAACCTTGTAGAACAAAAGTCTGGAGGTGCAGGTGCAGCAGGTGCTTGTCGGTTATGGGTGGGTGAGCATGACCGCTATGGATATGGGGTGCTGCGAGCCACAGTGGCCGGCACGCGCATACATTTCCTCGCACACCGGCTTGCGTTCTTTTTGCACTTCTTGGGTACAATGATTATGACAGAAACAATGAATGTTTCACATATATGTCGCAACAAAACGTGCATTAAGGTGGAACATTTGTCGTATGAGCCCCAATCGGTGAATTAATCTCGAAAAAAGTGCTTGGCGACAAGAGAATGCACTGGTCATCATGGTTACCCGAAGTGTATTATGTGAAAGGTAACTGGTTTGTTGATCACTGTTTACATTGTTTTAAATCTCTGATTTTTTGTGTTTTTGTTTCTAGTGAAGATTGTTCTTTGTCAATCTGCACATTGCAAACAGATCTAATAACTTATTCCATAACTATGGTCCCCAGCTGAAGATGATGGCTGAGATGAATACAGTGAGTCTTTCAGTAGTGGAAGGTTTGAAACCCGTTTTCGCAAAAAGTATTTGGTTTGCTTATATTGAAAGGATTCCTTTCTTCGTGAATGATAAGTGCTCCGTTTGTCAATATGTTGTAAATTCCTGTACATCTGTGAATGCTGTTTTACTTTAATACCGACAGTGCGAGCCAAAATAAACGTGGCTCTGCCTTTTCCATGCGTTCGAGAATGGGTTGCTGAATGGCATAGGCCGGAAAAATTCCTTTTCCAACATGTGAATTTTGGGGCATAGTTGAAAATTGTCGAGTGCAAACTCTCACATCTGTTTGCATTGTACAGATTGCTTACATATTGAAGTGTTTTGGTATCAAAAGTACTTGATATAGTGTCTTTGAGACGGCTGCTATCCGTATTCGAAAGATGAAGGTGCTGTCCGTATGGCAAATGTTTTACGCTGTACTTTCGAATGCTTGACATGTGGTGCTGGCACACGGTAGACGCTTTTGAGCACTTTGAATGATCGTTGCTGAAACACGGAATAATGTTAGCAAGAGCCTGTGAACTTCTTGTTACAAAGTAATTGCTATCGTTTGATTTTATTGTCTTTAAATTTTGAAGTTCCATTCGCACACGTGTTCGAACACCACTGGCAAGCATTTTTATGTAGTTTGTTTTGTCCTGTGTGCCCAACATTTTTAATCCAGTTTAATCCAGAAAATACTTTCTTTGTATGTGCAAAGGTTTGTTTAATCCCATCTGATAAGTGCCAAGGTTCTTGTTTTTCCCTGTGCTGTATCTATTTTTGTTAATTTTTAAGATTGGCCAGTGGTCATCTCTATAACTTTTGGATTACCTCCCTTTCATTGGGAGATATTGTCATTTTAGTCCATTGTGGCAGCCAAAGCCATGTTTAATCAAATGTTTACATTACTCAAAGTACTGTGCTTGTTTGTAGAAGAAAATTCAGTGGTAGGTTTGCATAAGAAAAGGTAAATCATGTAATTAAATGGGCTTTTTTAAATGAAAATATGTAAAAACTTTCAAAAAATTAACCTTTTTGCTATGCTTTTTGAGGATTTTTCAGCACCAATGCATTGATCAGAAGTGTTTGGCTGTTAATTATCATTTGGACATCATTTTTTAAATGATTGGGTACAAAAATGCAGTGTTTGTTGAAATTTGCTTGCAAACATAATGCAATTCCTGGCTCAGTAGTACAGTCTGCAGATAGTGGGAAACAGTACTGAAAATGACCAAATTATCATGTGTAGAAAACAAGGCATAAAAAATACACGAGTCGTCCCAGGATTTTAAAATTTATTGTACACACTCATATATGAGTAAACCTCATGAAAATAGTCAACTTTCCTGATTCTACCATAGTATGGTGTTTCTTAAGGTAGCACTATACAGTTTTGAGCCTTAGTGTCGAATTGGCAGGGGAGAAATTTCTAATAAATAGGGATACAATAAAACTGAGCAGCAATAATAGTGTTTTACAAGTTTAAAGTATCAGATTTGCGTGGTGGTGGTTTGAAATGCATGCTTAGTGAATTCGAAAATGTGTCCAGTGCCTAGCCAGTGTGTCTGCTGGGCAGTCAAGGTCATGAAATACGTACATGCTGGTTTCTAGCTCCGAAGGCTAATTTTGCATGAATTTTAAAGGTGCCTCCACTCAACTGAATTTCTGCAAAAAACCGCGTGGATGACCCTAGGATTCTTCGGTGTCGGTCAAATATCTGGTTAGTGATGCAGTAAAGCAGAAAGTGTTTAATGAACTGGCATTTGCAGTTTAGTGGTAAATTTGTGTTGAAAATCACAGAAATGGCCTCGAAAACAGGTGACATTCAGACCCCTAAATTGGCTGATTTTCCATGATAAAAATATACAGCAAGTGGGTGCACCATGGCTATCCATGTATTTTCTGGAAGACATACCCCCAACAATACTGAAGATATGTTTTGTATGATTTCAGGTGTAGACGTTGTGTTAGCTGTGAGGACGGACAGTGCCCCCACCCCGGCAGCCAGTAGCCGATTTGTGAAAAACTGTAGTGTGCCCCCTTAAGGTAGCACTATACAGTTTTGAGCCTTAGTGTCGAATTGGCAGGGGAGAAATTTCTAATAAATAGGGATACAATAAAACTGAGCAGCAATAATAGTGTTTTACAAGTTTAAAGTATCAGATTTGAGTGGTGGTGGTTTGAAATGCATGCTTAGTGAATTCGAAAATGTGTCCAGTGCCTAGCCAGTGTGTCTGCTGGGCAGTCAAGGTCATGAAATACGTACATGCTGGTTTCTAGCTCCGAAGGCTAATTTTGCATGAATTTTAAAGGTGCCTCCACTCAACTGAATTTCTGCAATAAACCGCGTGGATGACCCTAGGATTCATCGGTGTCGGTCAAATATCTGGTTAGTGATGCAGTAAAGCAGAAAGTGTTTAATGAACTGGCATTTGCAGTTTAGTGGTAAATTTGTGTTGAAAATCACAGAAATGGCCTCGAAAACAGGTGACATTCAGACCCCTAAATTGGCTGATTTTCCATGATAAAAATATACAGCAAGTGGGTGCACCATGGCTATTCATGTATTTTCTGGAAGACATACCCCCAACAATACTGAAGATATGTTTTGTATGATTTCAGGTGTAGACGTTGTGTTAGCTGTGAGGACGGACAGTGCCCCCACCCCGGCAGCCAGTAGCCGATTTGTGAAAAACTGTAGTGTGCCCCCTTAAGGTAAAGTGTCAATTTTTCAAGTCCTGTCAAAAACATTTAATTGCATTTAAAAATGTTGCTGAACATGTCAGCATTTTATTTTCGACAATATTTCCAATCGGAAAACACTTAACACCAGCATACTAAGGGCTCAAACAAAGGGAGGTAACTCAATGTCTGGTATTGGCAATTTTTTATTTATGCACATTAATGGATCTTTACAAGTTTTATTGACCATATTTACCAATTTACAACTGCTTACAAAGATTATTGTGCTAAAGCGAGAGTCCAATAGTGAAATGTAAGGTTTTTCCAGGGGGGAAAATGGACAAAAACAGCATTAATATCCATACTTGTTTGCATTTCAGTCATAGCTTATGGCCAGTGCATTTTATGCAAGTGTCCCTTCTTTTCACACAGTTCAACGGTTAAAAAACCTTGTAGAACAAAAGTCTGGAGGTGCAGGTGCAGCAGGTGCTTGTCGGTTATGGGTGGGTGAGCATGACCGCTATGGATATGGGGTGCTGCGAGCCACAGTGGCCGGCACGCGCATACATTTCCTCGCACACCGGCTTGCGTTCTTTTTGCACTTCTTGGGTACAATGATTATGACAGACACAATGAATGTTTCACATATATGTCGCAACAAAACGTGCATAAAGGTGGAACATTTGTCGTATGAGCCCCAATCGGTGAATTATTCTCGAAAAAAGTGCTTGGCGACAAGAGAATGCACTGGTCATCATGGTTACCCGAAGTGTATTATGTGAAAGGTAACTGGTTTGTTGATCCCTGTTTACATTGTTTTAAATCTCTGATTTCTTGTTTTTGTTTCTAGTGAAGATTGTTCTTTGTCAATCTGCACATTGCAAACAGATCTAATAACTTATTCCATAACTATGGTCCCCAGCTGAAGATGATGGCTGAGATGAATACAGTGAGTCTTTCAGTAGTGGAAGGTTTGAAACCCGTTTTCGCAAAAAGTATCTGGTTTGCTTATATTGAAAGGATTCCTTTCTTCGTGAATGATAAGTGCTCCGTTTGTCAATATGTTGTAAATTCCTGTACATCTGTGAATGCTGTTTTACTTTAATACCGACAGTGCGAGCCAAAATAAACGTGGCTCTGCCTTTTCCATGCGTTCGAGAATGGGTTGCTGAATGGCATAGGCCGGAAAAAATTCCTTTTCCAACATGTGAATTTTGGGGCATAGTTGAAAATTGTCGAGTGCAAACTCTCACATCTGTTTGCATTGTACAGATTGCTTACATATTGAAGTGTTTTGGTATCAAAAGTACTTGATATAGTGTCTTTGAGACGGCTGCTATCCGTATTCGAAAGATGAAGGTGCTGTCCGTATGGCAAATGTTTTACGCTGTACTTTCGAATGCTTGACATGTGGTGCTGGCACACGGTAGACGCTTTTGAGCACTTTGAATGATCGTTGCTGAAACACGGAATTATGTTAGCAAGAGCCTGTGAACTTCTTGTTACAAAGTAATTGCTATCGTTTGATTTTATTGTCTTTAAATTTTGAAGTTCCATTCGCACACGTGTTCGAACACCACTGGCAAGCATTTTTATGTAGTTTGTTTTGTCCTGTGTGCCCAACATTTTTAATCCAGTTTAATCCAGAAAATACTTTCTTTGTATGTGCAAAGGTTTGTTTAATCCCATCTGATAAGTGCCAAGGTTCTTGTTTTTCCCTGTGTTGTATCTATTTTTGTTAATTTTTAAGATTGGCCAGTGGTCATCTCTATAACTTTTGGATTACCTCCCTTTCATTGGGAGATATTGTCATTTTAGTCCATTGTGGCAGCCAAAGCCATGTTTAATCAAATGTTTACATTACTCAAAGTACTGTGCTTGTTTGTAGAAGAAAATTCAGTGGTAGGTTTGCATAAGAAAAGGTAAATCATGTAATTAAATGGGCTTTTTTTAAATGAAAATATGTAAAAACTTTCAAAAAATTAACCTTTTTGCTATGCTTTTTGAGGATTTTTCAGCACCAATGCATT
Organism: Dreissena polymorpha; assembly: GCF_020536995.1. Lineage (NCBI taxonomy): Eukaryota > Metazoa > Mollusca > Bivalvia > Myida > Dreissenidae > Dreissena > Dreissena polymorpha. The sequence goes on along the minus strand of NC_068358.1, from coordinate 14,050,973 downwards.
GATCAGAAGTGTTTGGCTGTTAATTATCATTTGGACATCATTTTTTAAATGATTGGGTACAAAAATGCAGTGTTTGTTGAAATTTGCTTGCAAACATAATGCAATTCCTGGCTCAGTAGTACAGTCTGCAGATAGTGGGAAACAGTACTGAAAATGACCAAATTATCATGTGTAGAAAACAAGGCATAAAAAATACACGAGTCGTCCCAGGATTTTAAAATTTATTGTACACACTCATATATGAGTAAACCTCATGAAAATAGTCAACTTTCCTGATTCTACCATAGTATGGTGTTTCTTAAGGTAGCACTATACAGTTTTGAGCCTTAGTGTCGAATTGGCAGGGGAGAAATTTCTAATAAATAGGGATACAATAAAACTGAGCAGCAATAATAGTGTTTTACAAGTTTAAAGTATCAGATTTGCGTGGTGGTGGTTTGAAATGCATGCTTAGTGAATTCGAAAATGTGTCCAGTGCCTAGCCAGTGTGTCTGCTGGGCAGTCAAGGTCATGAAATACGTACATGCTGGTTTCTAGCTCCGAAGGCTAATTTTGCATGAATTTTAAAGGTGCCTCCACTCAACTGAATTTCTGCAAAAAACCGCGTGGATGACCCTAGGATTCTTCGGTGTCGGTCAAATATCTGGTTAGTGATGCAGTAAAGCAGAAAGTGTTAATGAACTGGCATTTGCAGTTTAGTGGTAAATTTGTGTTGAAAATCACAGAAATGGGCCTCGAAAACAGGTGACATTCAGACCCCTAAATTGGCTGATTTTCCATGATAAAAATATACAGCAAGTGGAGGAACCATGGCTATCCATGTATTTTCTGGAAGACATACCCCCAACAATACTAAAGATATGTTTTGTATGATTTCAGGTGTAGACGTTGTGTTAGCTGTGAGGACGGACAGTGCCCCCCACCCCGGCAGCCAGTAGCCGATTTGTGAAAAACTGTAGTGTGCCCCTTAAGGTAGCACTATACAGTTGTTGAGCCTTAGTGTCGAATTGGCAGGGGAGAAATTTCTAATAAATAGGGATACAATAAAACTGAGCAGCAATAATAGTGTTTTACAAGTTTAAAGTATCAGATTTGAGTGGTGGTTGGTTTGAAATGCATGCTTAGTGAATTCGAAAATGTTGTCCAGTGCCTAGCCAGTGTGTCTGCTGGGCAGTCAAGGTCATGAAATACGTACATGCTGGTTTCTAGCTCCGAAGGCTAATTTTGCATGAATTTTTAAAGGTGCCTCCACTCAACTGAATTTCTGCAAAAAACCGCGTGGATGACCCTAGGATTCTCGGTGTCGGTCAAATATCTGGTTAGTGATGCAGTAAAAGCAGAAAGTGTTTAATGAACTGGCATTTGCAGTTTAGTGGTAAATTTGTGTTGAAATCACAGAAATGGCCTCGAAAAACAGGTGACATTCAGACCCCTAAATTGGCTGATTTTCCATGATAAAAATATACAGCAAGTGGGTGCACCATGGCTATTCATGTATTTTCTGGAAGACATCACCCCCAACAATACTGAAGATATGTTTTGTATGATTTCAGGTGTAGACGTTGTGTTAGCTGTGAGGACGGACAGTGCCCCCACCCCGGCAGCCAGTAGCCGATTTGTGAAAAACTGTGTGTGCCCCCTTAAGTAAAGTGTCAATTTTCAAGTCCTGTCAAAAACATTTAATTGCATTTAAAAATGTTGCTGAACATGTCAGCATTTTATTTCGACAATATTTCCAATCGGAAAAACTTAAACACCAGCATACTAAGGGCTCAAACAAAGGGAGGTAACTCAATGTCTGGTATTGGCAATTTTTTATTTATGCACATTAATGGATCTTTACAAGTTTTATTGACCATATTTACCAATTTACAACTGCTTACAAAGATTATTGTGCTAAAGCGAGAGTCCAATAGTGAAATGTAAGGTTTTTCCAGGGGGGAAAAATGGGACAAAAACAGCATTAATATCCATACTTGTTTGCATTTTCAGTCATAGCTTATGGCCAGTGCATTTTATGCAAGTGTCCCTTCTTTTCACACAGTTCAACGGTTAAAAAACCTTGTAGAACAAAGTCTGGAGGTGCAGGTGCAGCAGGTGCTTGTCGGTTATGGGTGGGTGAGCATGACCGCTATGGATATGGGGTGCTGCGAGCCACAGTGGCCGGCACGCGCATACATTTCCTCGCACACCGGCTTGCGTTCTTTTTGCACTTCTTGGGTACAATGATTATGACAGACACAATGAATGTTTCACATATATGTCGCAACAAAACGTGCATTAAGGTGGAACATTTGTCGTATGAGCCCCAATCGGTGAATATTCTCGAAAAAAGTGCTGGCGACAAGAGAATGCACTGGTCATCATGGTTACCCGAAGTGTATTATGTGAAAGGTACTGGTTTGTTGATCACTGTTTACATTGTTTTAAATCTCTGATTTCTTGTTTTTGTTTCTAGTGAAGATTGTTCTTTGTCAATCTGCACATGCAAACAGATCTAATAACTTATCCATAACTATGGTCCCCAGCTGAAGATGATGGCTGAGATGAATACAGTGAGTCTTTCAGTAGTGGAAGGTTTTTGAAAACCCGTTTCGCAAAAAGTATCTGGTTTGCTTATATTGAAAGGATTCCTTTCTTCGTGAATGA